>NW_005843245.1:13013-25162 GCF_000455745.1 Alligator sinensis | reverse complement strand
CTATCACCCAGGTGGTCAAGGACCTGAAGCCCCCTTACCAGATCATTGCCTGTGGCCAGGACCAGGTCCAACAGGGCATTTCCTCTGGTGGGACTGTGCACCTCCTGTGTTAAGTGGAGGTCCTGTATCTCGGCCAGGAACCTCCTGGAACGGTCCAACCTGGCTGACTGCTCCTCCCAGCAGATGTCTGGGTAATTTAGATCACCCATGACAACTACATCCCTTGCCTTAAGTGCCTCTGCAAGCTGGCCCAAAAATTCCTGGTCCAGCTCCTCCCCTTGGTTTGGGGGTCTGTAGTAGACCCCCACCGTTAAATCCCTCTCCCCATGACCCCCTTGTATCTTGACCCAGAGCGCTTCAGCTTGCCCCTCCTCCGACCCCATTTTGCTGGCAGAGGATGTGTATTGCTCTTTGACATAGAGCGCCACACCCCTCCCTTCCTTCCTTCTCTATCCCACCTGTAAAGCCTATAGCCCCTAATGCTAACTGCCTATAGCCCCTAATGCTAACTGCATTTCAAGTCCAACCCCCATCTAGAGATGGTCTAGACTTCTTTGTGTGAATTATAAGGAAACTTGCCTGTCCCTCAGCAAGGAATTTATAGAGAACACTGAAGGGCTATCAGCTCTTGGCTGGTTTAGCTTATACCCTCATTGCAAAATGAGCAGACAGGCTAGGTTAAAAGTGAAACCCAAACTCTAACCCACATGCCTAGGTAGAATACCGCCAAACTCAGATGAGAGATTTTGCGCTTATGGACAATGAGAGGGAATTGGAGAGTTGAGCTAATATTCTGAAATCCAGCTAAGCATCTGGCTTAACTGTCTGCAAAGGCATATCCCCAGATCCAAATGATTGCCACGCTGCACACAGATAAAAAGGCAATTTAAACTCATTTCAAACAGGAGAAAGCAAACTCCATATGACATACCATACCTGATGCCAAACTCAAATCAGCATGCTCCATGGCAAGAACTTAAACAAAATGAGTCCTTGGGAGGGCAGAATCTAATATTTCCCACTTACTACTACGTGCACTCACCCTTATACCGCATTTGCCAACTAATTAATTCATGAACCTATAAATATTAAACATGAACTATTTTACAACTCCAGAGCAAAACATCAAAAATGATATCACAGAGAACATTAAAAGATTTTTATTCAAGATAAAAAGGCTTGACAAACAAAAGGAGCATAAAGATGACAAGGAGTCAGGGAGGCCCTTGGAGAGAGCAAAGAAGGCTGGATAAGAGAAAGAAGAGGCTTTTGGGAAGCTAAGGGCCTCCTTTACCTCACTGTTCATGAAGACAAGAAAAAGAAAGGATTCAACATCCATGTCTTTTAAGGACGGAGAAGAAAAAATGGAAGATATTGAAATGGAAAATACAATAAATTAGGAGAACTTATGAACAAGATGTTTCAGAAATAGTGAGCCTGAACTGTGTAAAAGAGTGAGAGCGGCATACCAATACGAAGAGAACATGCTAATACTTATACAGGAACTGGCAACTTTTACTAGCAAAAAGGCAAGTGTCATCAACATGACTGTTAGATCAGGGACAGGCTTATGAAGGTCTTCAGGGCTGATACTGTGCAACACAGGCCATCTTTCTGCCTATAAGCTAAACTGTCTGTCAGCATCCACCATCCTATATAAGCCACCCCCTTCCATGATGTATACAAGTGGTGCTCAATCTTTTTGCCTGGTGGACTGGATGGGTGATGCCTGGTCCGTCTGTGAGTTGGATCTGACCAGCAGTCCCACTCCAGTACCTGGGGCAGGTGCAGTGGGGCGCCATCTGGCAGCATGGAGGAGGGTGGGAGGCAGCCAGGCCCTGATCCAGCAGCTTACAAGGAAGGGGACTCAGTCCAGCCCCAACCTGGCCCCATGGGGGAAGGGGAAAGTGGGGGAGAGGAGGCAAGACCCAGCCACAATCCAGCCATTCAGGGGGGAGGTGGCATGGCCCAGCCCCAACCCAGCTGTTCAGAGGGAAGGGGGCATGGCCTGGCCTTGATCTGGCTATGTGGGGGGAGGGAATCTGGCCCAGCACTACACCAACTCACCACAGGGGGCTTGGGAGGTTGGCAGCAGAGAAGGGTGGTGGTATTAATTGCCACTGCTCCCCTACCACCAAAATTCCTCAGGTCAGATGCTATGGTTCCACAGGCCAGACGCTGAGCAGTCCTGGTGTAGACAGAATGGACTTGTGGCATGCAAGAGCTGTTATACAAGTCTACCAACAGCACAGTGAAAAACCTGAAGCAACCTACTAGGGGTAAGAAAGAATAAGAAGGGAACGTGAAACATGCCCAGTGCAGCAGATCTAGTTCAAAGCAGAAATGCTGTTGGAAAATATTGGCCATGTGCATGCATTTTATCATGAAAAACAGCGAATGGAGATCAAACGGTTCCTGCACAAGCCTGATGGCACATGCAGGTTTGCTGATATGGACAAAGATGCAAACTCTCTTTACTGTTCCAAGATGATGAGCTCTAAGGGCACGTCTACAGTGATACTGAGTATTGGCCCTAAGGGTCAGTTTCAACCAGCCTGAGCCATGTGAACTGTCTACAGACCTTGTGGCCTGCATCATATTCACATGTACTGTGTTTCTTGTCTCTGAGCAGAGTCCCTCTCGGAATCAGTCTGCTCACTATCCCTTTCCTTCTGTGCTTGCCTCTCATTAAGTTCAAGAATGCGGTACAGAAGAGCTAGAAGTCCAGAATAGGGACATGTGGGATTGACCTGATAAAACCTTGCATTCAAAAACTCATCTAACTTGATCTGAACCATGCATTTGGTTCACTAACAGATATCACCCAGAAAAATGATTGCCTCTCACACTGAAGGCATATTTACAGTATACAAGGCGACTATAAATCTATACTTAGCTCCAAAACATCAGTCAGACTCATTTACATTGCAAATATAGTTTTTACTAATAATCTCTACTTGTGGCAATTACTGCTGGTCAGCAGTCTCAGTAAGTCTCAAATGTTTGTCTTCAAGGATGCTCAAATTCTACCAAGTTAAGCTCTATACTGACATTAACCTAACCTCAGTCATAAGCAGATAAGACAATACAGTGTGCTGTGAAGAGGTACCCTAAACTAGCTGTGAAGACAGTAATTTGCATACCAGAGTCGACAGCCCCATAAGATACCTGCTTACTCAAAAACACAAAGGCTGAATGCTGCCGCTACAAGACAGAAACTGCAGCTAGTGGGCATAGTTTGCAAGGTAGTCTGCTTAACTGACAGCTCTATGCTGCCTTCCTCTGTGCCTTTAAGGTAGAGCAAACCAATTGTAGACACATTCCTGCATGATTTCTCCACCAACCTGAACCAGCTTGTGAGGTAGAAACTAGACATCTTTAACTGATCTATTTTGGGTAGAAAAGGTCTTCTGCAAAACCTTCCTATTAATAAAATTACATAAATATATTGACATTATCTTTCCTATAGAAAATAAAGATTCCCTTACACTGCCTTTGAAGGGCTATATGTAAAATTGTGATTACATTATTTTTCCTTCCATAGGACTCACTGACTTCAGAGAAAGAAACAAATATTTTTACATCTTTGTTTAAAAAAAAACAACAGTTGAAGGACAAGGACCTAAAGAAGAACATTGCAAAGAAAAACATGCAAAAACCCCAACAGAATGGAACAGATCCTTTTCAGTGTATGGACAATACCATATATTATATAGTTTTAAAATTTACATGTTTGGCACTAATAAAGAGAAAATATACTCCATATGTTAATAAAATATAATTTTAAATGTATACATTTTCAGACTAGATACCACATGGTCTAACCCATACATTAAAAGGAATGTATAGTTCATCATACAGATTCTGTGACCCAGATTCCAACATTGCAGTGTCTGCTTTACATCAAATCATCACACCACTGCCAATGTAGAGAGCATGTTCCATAGAAAAGATGTCTGATTAGACAGTAGCGTAACTGAGGGGAGGAAGCCAAGGTAGCAGCTCCAAACACTGCCTTGAAGGATGGAAGGGGACAAAGTGAAAAGATAGCCACTGATGCAGCTGGCGGCTGTCCATGCCACAGCATCCAACAGCTGACATTGCCCATGTGCTGCCACTGCCCAGGGTGCAAAGCTGCCATGCTAACCCCTGATGACTGGAGTTTCTTTATGTCCTACAAAACAGGTTCCACAATATTGGCCTCTTGGGGTGACTTATTTGGTTTCTGAGCTACATAACAGAATCAAAGTATACAACCACTCTGGGTTTAGGGTACACAAAAGCCAACTTTACATGCATGCACACACAAATACGCACTAAGGCTGTGTGAAGCTTCAGTCCCTGATTCGATTCGGTGGAGATTCAGCCCAATTCAGTGGCCAAATCTCCAAATCCAAATCGAATCAGAGGACCCTTTAATCTCTCTGAATTCAATCAGAACCCTCTGAATTGATTCACAGAGATTTGGAAAAATTTGGAGATTCAGACATAGACACAACTTCAAATGTTTTTTCTACATACCTCTAAGTAGCAGGGGCTCATGAGAGTGCTGCAATGCTGGGGCGCATGAAGCATCCCTCAGAAGCATGGGAGGTCCCCAGTGCACTCAGCAGCAGACTCGGAAGTGGACCAGAAACACTTCCAGTCCACTTCCAGGTCTGCTGTGGAGCGTGCAGACATTTCCCCCCCACTCCCCGCCTCTCCCCATGGTTGAACAGCTAGTACCTCCTGGGTCTGGGCACCCAGCAGGCCCAGAAATGGACCGGAACTACTTCCGATCCACTTCCTGGCTCACCGCCAAACATGTGGAGGGCCCCCCTGCACTCCTGTGGGATGCTCCATCCACCCCAGCATTGTAGCATTCACAAGCCACTCTGGTACAGTAAAAGCCGCTTTAGCCAGCACCTTAGAAACCAGCATGTTCCATTAACTGGCATGCCAGTCAACACGGCAAAAGCAAAACTGGAAGTGTCCACCATGGCACTTCCAGTTTCGCCGAGCCCCACAGCCCCCATAGCAAAGCAGCCTGCACAGGGCCCTCCTCCCTGTCCCCAGACACACTAATGCCGGGGAGGGGCAGCAGCCCAAACAAGCAAAGACACCTGTTTGGACCTCTCAGGTAACTGACATATTTGGATATCCGGCACCCCGCATTTCCCACGGGTGCCGGATAACAGAGTTTTGCTGTACCTTGAGGTATGTAGAAAAAACTTTTAAAGCTCTATGTCCGAATTGCTGATTCTCTGAATCGTCATCAAATCTTTAGATTCGGTTGAATTGAATCAGGGACAGAAATCTGAATCAACTAATCAAATCACTGTCCCTGATTCGGCCTAATCCGAATCGAATAGGTCCCGCTTCGCACGCCCCTAATATGCACATTATCTGTGCTGTGATCCAAAGATTTGGACATATGTAATAGGGCTGTGCGAAATTTCACTGGCAGTTTCGTTTCGATGCTGTTTCGACTCGTTTCGAGCTTGAAACAGCAAAATCGAAACAAGACAGAGAGCTTCAAAACAGCCTCAAAATGAAATGAGGCAAGTTGAAACATTTCAAAATTTTCAAAACATTTTGAGTTTCAAAGCTCAAGCTGGGCTTGCCTGCAGAGAAACAGAAACTAAAGTAAGGAGAGGGAGAGGGAAGTGGGGGGGAAGGAGTGCTCCCATTGTTGACTGTGTAGCTGGCCAGTGACTGTCATCCTTCCCTGAGGTCCCTTCCAAGTGCACTAAGGGAGGGATGGAAAAACTGCATAAAAGGTAGCATTGTTTGAACTGCCCTGCTTTCTGCCTTGGTGTCAGTTACTGATCTGTGTGTTCCAGTTTTGCCTGTCGGCAGCTAGAGGTGCAGGGCCCCAGAACCCAGATTCCCCCTGAACCTATCTCCTTGACAGCTGGCAGGCTTCGTAGCCACAGCAGGGCCTAGCAGACCTGCAGTTTTTACCCCCCTGTGCCCTAAGACAGATACAGTCAGTTGCACAAGTACCCATGTCATGAGTTTTGCCTGTCAGCAGCCAGAGGTGCAGGGCCCCAGAACCCAGAAGCCCCTGCACCTATCTTCTTGACAGCTGGCAGGCTTCGTGGCCTCAGCAGGGGCTAGCATGCTTGCAGCTTTCACCCTGCTGCACCTTAACACACAGTGTCACCAACATCACAAGTTTTGCTTGTCCGCAACTTGAGGTGCAGTTTCCCCCAAACCCCTGCACCTACCTCCTTGAAACTTGGCAGGCTTTATGGCCTCAGCAGGGACTAGCATGCCTGCAGTTTTGACCCTGCTGTCGCTTAACAAGTACACATGACGTGAGTTTTGCTTTCAAGAATTTGAGGTGCAGTTTCCCCAAAACCCCTGCATCTATCTCCTTGAAACTTGGTGGGCTTCATGCCCTTAGAAGGGGCTACCATTGCTGCATGTTTTATCTATATCAGGTCAGAAATGACAAAGTTATAGGCTGTTTTGAGCTTCCTCATTATAACCTATGGGCAAAACTTCAAAACAGCGTCGAAACAGTTTCACTGTTTCAACGAAACAAAACAGAACAGCGGTTTCGAATTGAAACAAAATTTGAAATGAAACACTGTTATGTCAAAATTTCACGTAGCCCTAAGGTGCAACTGTTTCAACTAAATGAAATTGTTTCAATGAGAGGAAACGAAACTTTCTGTATTATGTACATAAAGATGGAGTTAGCCATGCTAGTCTAAAGTTATGATGCGCCTTATATACTAACTGAATCAGGGATGCATAAGTTTTCATGAACAAGAGCTCACATCAGTTCTTGATATTAACTTAAAATTTATGCAACTCTGATTCACTTAATCTATATGGTCAATCTCTACTCTGCTGTCTGCGTTCTGGGCAAAACAGCTACAGTAAAAGAACGTTAGAATTGAAAAGTCAAACATGCAGAAGTCAGGAAATGCCATGTGCAAACTTAATTAAGCTTATGATGCTTTGATTCTATGCATTACTTTTTGTAATTCAATATTTGCTATCCTTTTCTTTCAATGCATGGTTTCAGGCCTTATTTACCACCCACCATCCAATCCCTGTACAGTATACAAGACGTATTAATTTCCTCATGGGATTTTCTATGGCACTCATCACCATAGTGTCCAAGTGCTTCACAAACATTAATTAATTTACTACTCTGAGGGATGGTTAGCATACAGAAGAAAAGTAAAAAGGAAACCCTAGGTGGGAATGAATTATAAGGATTGAAAGGCCAAGCTCATAGAGGAAAATCTGTAACTGAGATAAGATTAAGATTGGAAAAATAAAAAAAGACAGCATGTGCTAAGCCAGGCTCTTCAACTTCTTAGTGGCCAGGGGCTGAACGCCCCATGGGCTGCACCAGTGGGACCCACACACTGCAGTGGCCACACCAGCACAGGTCACAGGCCCCCAGACACTCCCCAGTGCACTGTATCCATTTTCATTCTTATGAGTAAAGTTGTAACCCTCTGACCAAGCAATCATTAACTAAATCAATGGTTTTCAACATTTTTGTCTCAAGGCAACCCCCTGAAAAAAGCCAGCGGTTAGCTTTCACTTGGTTTTTGACTACAGAAAAATAGTAGAACAATTCTTCTGTTGCACAAAACTCCAGAAGGACCACAACAGCTTCAAATGTTTTTGATACAATGGATTCCTATTCGAAATCTCAGGGTTTATCTTGTGAATCACGTACAGGTTTTTGCACACTTAACAGTGTTAATATGCCCAGTACCCTTGAAAGAATCTCATGGCACTCTGGTAGAGAATCAATGAGCTAAACCAAACGTGGTAAGTTTCCATGGCAGGCAATAGCAGAAATGTCATTGGTTTCAGTTAAAGTAAGCTTGGAATCCAGTTCTGTTCTCTAGGGTGCAACTCATCAGCATTACTGATATTAAGTGATCCCTAACCTACTTAGTTCTATCACTACTTAGGCTGCTTCTCTCCTCCCTGTCCTTGCTGCCAACTGCACTTGTCATTTGGTAGCCAACTTTATTCATAAAGAGTGAAGTAAAAAAGGTATTAAATACTTCAGTCTCTCTCACATCTGCTACTAGAAGATGTTACTAGAAGCCTTCTGTATTCCATAATGAGTAAAGACACAGGCAATAATACCAAAATGAATTTGATAGAATAATTTTACATCAGTGAATGGTATTACCTCATTATTTGCATCCTTTCTAGACTTGTTATAATAACAATATTTAAAATATGTTCATCAGGAGTGCCCTGATGATTCGTCCTTTCCCTTTTTTGTTGGCATGGTGACAGATGAAGCTACTTCCCCTCGGGTTTTTTGCTCAGTCTCCTGTTGTTTTTTTTTATATTCTCATTCCCTTAGTGGTCTCATCTCCCCTCAGGCCCCCTACAAGTCAGTAGGAGGTCTGCCATTGATTTCAGTTAAGGCGTAACTCAACCCCAGATCTTTAAGTGTTACCTTTAACCCAATGACACGCAAATCTTGGTATCCTCTACACCACTCTCCAGGTCAGCTGTTCCTTTCAGCCTACAAGCATTTTTCTTTAGGTAGAATAGTGTTTAAAGAGAGTTTTGTACTATGTGTTAAGGAGAAAAGATCTTAAAAGATCCACTGACAAAAGCAAAATCAATTTAGCATTAATAAGTACTTGAAGACTGAATGTTTTATACTGCAATTTTCTTCTTCTACCAGCTCATTTTTATATATTATTTGTACTGAGATAACAGACAGAGACATCATCCCCAAATGAGACCAGGCCATATGGTGCCAAGCACAGTGTAAATGCATAGCCTAGAGACTTCTACCACTTAGGCATTGTAAACAGGCTGTAACCTGGTATAAGGGAACAGTTGCCTAGGCAAAATTTTGTCTTTGCCAGCTCTGTGCCTCTCATCTCTCAAAGATAGGAAAGGGATGTGGTAGAGCTCCATTAAAGGCCCAGCCTAAGTGATGCAATGCAGAACTGCCCAGGAGCAGGCCATCTTTCAGAGGCAGGCCATCTTTCAGAATCAAGGAACTACACATAATTAGGGACCTACTCAAATCATGATTTAATGGAAATCACTAAATTGGGCAGTGTCTGTGAAATCCATGGGGGAAAAAAAACTTACTAAAAATAAAATGCTGGCTCCCCAGTGGACCAGCCACACAGCCTGCCAAGCAGGGAGGAGGGCTGCTGGCACAAAGGGGAACAAGCAAGATGTCTGCCACCCCCCGCCCTCGCCACTGACTGGCTGAGAAGGCTGCCTTTCATGAAGCCCCACCCCCCCTCCACCAATCTGCCTCTTTGAGTTGGGTAGACCCAACTTGGGTAGTTATATATATACCCCTATATATAACTACCCAATTTCCCCTTTTCTCTTGATCCTGTAACAAGGCCTCAGTGTCCCCAAAGTCAATTGGAGCCCTATAGTGGCTCATGGAGGCCTACTTAAGTACCTTAGCCACCCCACCACTTGCCTCCCTCACTCTTTGCTGCCATGCCTTTGATGTTACTAGGAACATTTAGGAGACTGCCTTCCAAAAAACAGGGTGTAGTTTAAGTGTCCTACTCTACTCTGCACTGTTTACTGAGCTCCTGCTCTCCTCAACTCAATCCATAGGATCTTTTTGCTTCCTGTTCAGCCTCTTGAAGCTCCCACACCCTGGGCAGCAGCTCTCTGGGCTCTAGTAGCTCAGTCACAGTTCCCTGAGCCTCTGAGATCCCACTCTCATTTCACTGGGCCTTGGGCAGCCTGTCAATTCCACAATACAATCTAAGCCAGTCTATGGGGCATCTTCAGTGGCCTCCTTTCCTCCCCTTCAGTTGCTCCCATGCTTCATGGTCTTTAAACCAATCCACAATGTTAAAAAAAATGTGAAGCTTCTATCGATTATCTTTAAGCTGTTCCCCACACAGTGACTCCTTCCCATCAGGGCCTACAAATTGCCTTGCCTCCTACATCCATAAGCCAGTTTCTGTGGAGCTGCTGCTCCCTAAAGCAATCATGTGCCATTTCTGCCAAAGCTAGATCAAAAACTGGGGCTTCAAACCCTGGGTCTACATATGCGTCTCTGCTCCTCCCTTTCCTGGTCACCTAAGCCTAAAGCTCTCTTAACCAGGATCAGTGTCATCTTCTTAGCCTTTCTCAGCATTCTAGAGCCTGACCACCACTTCTCCCAGAGCTCTGGGCCTGGTAGTGGCCCCTTCTCAGTCTGAAATTTACACTCAATTCCATGGGACCCTCTCAGCGGTACCATGTGTCCCTCTTAGTAATAGGGTAGCAGCCCCTGTTACAATCTCTGAGAGAGCCCGGAGGGCACTCATTAAAGGCATGTCCCCGGCCAGGGACAGGAATCACTCCATGCTGCAACGTCCAGGCTAGAACGGGAACTCCTGATCCGCACCACGGGCTTTACCTTTGCGCCAGGTAAAGCGGATTGGGGCCAATCCACAGCGCAGGCTATATCTAAAGGCCGGGAGCGGGCTGGCGAGGGAAGAGGCACGGAAGGAGCAGAGCAGGGAAGCAAAGGAGCAAAAAGCGTGGGTGAGCCCTTGGTCTGACCAGAAGGAGGAGGTGACACCCGGACCATAAGTGGGAAGAGGAGGGCAGCAGAGGCCAGCTGGGGAAGGGGATCCGGGAAAACACTTTAAGACCACGGAGGTGAGGGACCCACCTGAGCCACTTGCTGTGGCAGTTTTTTTTTCTCTTTTAAGTTTTTTTTCTTTCTTCTCCCACTTTGATCCGTGGCGGTTTCTCAGCCACGGAAGAATCCTGACCAAGGCCAGGAGTCTGCCCGGGAAGCAAAGAGAAGTGGGTCCCTGGAGAGGCTCTGTAGCTGAGACGGGGTAGGCAGAAACCCCAAGCAGCGAAGACCACGCTCCGCCCCCCGCAGGTGATTGGTCCGCAGGGAATCCTTTGCTGTGGAGCGGCGCTTGCTGGCAATTAAGCCCGCTGCGGCTCTGCTTCAAAGTCCCGGGGAAGGGACCAGAGTGGGAAGGAGGACTGCTAAAGGTTCTAATGGGACGGCCCCAGGCAACAAAACTCTGGACCTTGCAAAAGCCCAGAGGAAGAAGAGGGCAAAGGTCAAAGGACTTTTTTTTTTCTTTTGTTTAAAAAAAAATTAAAAGAAGTTGGATTGGAAAGTGGGCTCCGGGATGGTCCTTCTGTCATTTTGGGCTCTGGGCTGCCCCTGCAATTGACCTAGACGTGAGATGGGTAGTCACCACCTCCCTTTTTTTTTTTTCGAATCTCCTATGTCAAAGTCGTGGCAGGCAGGAACAAGAAAGTGCGCCAGATCTCACCCAGCTTGACTGTAGGGATGCAGCCACCCCGAGGAGCCAGCGAAGGTCAGCAGGATGTCGGGGTATATGTCCTTACGCGGTGACCACCCAATCTCCAATTATAATCCCAGTGCAAAAATCAAAAAATGGCACAGGGTATGAGTTAGTACTTACATTATACAAACAAGGTTAATAAGGGTTAGGGGAATGGATTCTTAACACTCTTTGTTGTTATGCCTCCTAAACTTTGAATAATGATTAGAGAGCCAGTGAGCTGACATGGTGGTCATGCTGACTGGTTCCTTGTGCTCTTCCATGTGCCTGTTTCTGTCTGGTATCTTGTGTTACACTTTTTGGGGTAGAGCACGAGATGGTTTCCAGAACCCTACCTCAGCAGAAGATCCAAAGGAGAAAGATCTCTCTTTCTCTCTATTTTGGAGAACAGAGGGGGCAGTAGAGCTACAGGGAGGTTCATTTCTACCCTGGAATTCTTTCAGTGTTATTTTAAATACACTGATGGTGACTCCCACTTAGAGTTGTTAGTAGAAATGAATCAAAAGAGGGAAGTCAAGAAAAGTGTTCTTTTCTTTTGACAGCAGTCTGCTCTCTCTTTGTGCTACCACTTCCCTTTCACTGAACATCCTGCATCTTTGGAAGGACTCTATGTGATGGAATTGGAACAGCAGCAGATTCTCCCTGAAGAGGTTAGCTTTTTACTGAAGCTGCAGAAGAAGATAGGGGAACCGAGTGATTTCAGTTGAGGCTCCTATTACTAAATAAAACTGAAATCACTATAAATGGGTGAGGTGGTAGAGTCTTAAAAAAAAGATGTGGGCCTGAAGATGGGCCTAACCAAATGCACTTAAGAATTCTGGGACTGCTACTCAGTGACACCAGATCACAAGTGAGGTA
>NW_005843245.1:3013-8013 GCF_000455745.1 Alligator sinensis | reverse complement strand
TGGTCCTCAGCATGGCTTTGGAATCATGGTGGCACTTCCCCATGCCTGGAGCACTCTGATTGGCTGTTTCCGTCAGCCAATCAGAGTGCAAATAAAGCGTTATAGACAGACAGATGGACAGACTTAGGCTTTTATAATATTAGAATTGCTTGGGCATGCAGGGATGAAGTCATCCTTTAATTACCTGAAGCATGGTTACAAAGAGGATGCAGCTAGACTGCTCTCAGTGGGAACAGATGACAGAACAGGGAGCAGAAGTCCCAAGTGGCAGCAAGGGAAGTTTACTTTAAATATTAGAAAGAACTTTCTCACTAGGTGGTAAAATACTGGAACCAATTTCCCAGAGAGGCTGTGAACTCTCCATCCTTGGAGGTTTTTAAGACCTAGCTAGACAAAGCCTTGGCTGGGATGACCTAGTTGGGCATAGTTTTCTGCTTTGAGCAGGGGGTTGGACTAGATGACCTCTGGAGGTCCCTTCCAACCCTAATTTTCTTTGACTCTATACTACACCCCCCCAGCTTGGTCTCATCCACAAACTTGCTAAAGGTTTACTCTATGCCATCTTCCAGGTCATTGATGAAGATATTGAACAAAGCCAGCCCCAGAGCCACTCTACTTGACCATTCTACTAGACATCAAGCCACTGATTACTACCCATTGAGCCCGATACCCCAGCCAACTACAGTCCATTCATCCAGCCCACAAGCCCTTAGCTTGTCTGAGAGAATGTTGGGGGAGACCGTATCAAAACCCTTGCTAAAATCAAGGTATACCACATCCACAGAGCTAGTCATCTCATCACAGAAGGCAATCAGGTTGGTCAGGCATGACTTGCCCTGGGTGAATCCATGCTGAATGATCCTAATCACCTTTTTCTCTTACCTTACTACCTCACAAGGACCGTTGCCATAAGATTGAGGGAAGTAATTATCCTGCTCTATTCTGCACTGGTGAGAGTCTGGAGTACTGTATCCAGTTCTGGAGTACTGTGTCCAGTTTTGGGTCTCCCACTACAAAAGGAATGTGGACAAATTGGAGGAAGTCCAGAGGAAGGCAATGAAAATGGTTTGGGGGCTGAGGCAACTGATTTATGAAGAGAGTCTAAGGGAATTGGGCGTATTTAGTCTGCAGAAGAGAAGATTGAGTGGGGATTTGATAGCAGCCTTCAACTACCTCAATGGTAGTTCCAAAGAGGATGGAGCTAGACTGTTCTCAGTGGTGACAGATAACAGAGCAAGAAACAATGGTCCCAAGTTGCAACAAGGGAGATTTAGGTTGGTATTAGTAAAAACTCTCTCACTAGGAGGGTGGTGAAGCACTGGAACATGTTACCTAGAGAGGTTGTGGAATCTCCATCCTTGGAGGTTAAGGCCTGGCTTGACAAAGCTCTGGCTGGAATGATCTAGTTGGGAATGGTCCTGCTTGAACAGGAGGTTGAACTAGATTACCTCCTGAGTTGCCTTCTAACCCCCATTTTCCATGATTCATTGAGTCTGCTAGTTAGCATGCTCCAGCATCCTCAGGCTCTTGTGTATTCAGTGTCCCCATGCTTCAAAATGGCAGTGGAGTACTTAACTAAAGATCTTCTAACAAGGTTTAGTTAAAGTTCCCCCACCACCATTTTAAAGCACAGGATGCTGAATACACAAGACCTTGTTGGCACTTTAATTAGAGTGGCTCCTGAGAACTTAAAGTGCCACCTCCCCCTCACCCCAGAGCATGTGTAAAGTTACCAGTAATAGTCCAGCCATACCAGTATGGCATATGGCACAGGTATGTTGTCTGATTTTTTTTAAGTTTTAAAGAAGGACTTGAAGAAAGACAAAGAGGAAGCTTTATGGGTATCTGGAGGAAGTTTCAGCCAATTACACAGGGCTACAGAAGAGAGATCATGAAGTTCTTAGCAAATAAACTTGATGTGGTTCTTTATGAAATGGCAAGTTTGACTGACAAAGGTATGTCACACATTTGGATTTCTGCAAGCTGTTTAAAGCAAAATGTAACTCAGGCCCCCTCTACACATAACAGGTATTGCACAATTAACTGGTTTACTGTGCAATTACTGGTTAATTGTGCAATTACCTTGAAACCAGCTACACATGCAAAGTCGCTATCACACGATAAATAGCTCCAACCAGATATAAAGTTAGACCTCAAAAATGTTTACTAATTTTATAGCTGGTTGCTACCTAGCTTCAACTGGCACATATAGCATTATCTCCCCTGTGGCTCGGAGCCCTATCAGGTGATAGGGCTCCCAGCTGCAGGAGTTTGCTTCTTGCCAGTGCAGGGGGAGCCCAGGATCAGGCTCCCCCTCCGTCAGCAATAAGGTGCAATGGGATCTAATGCGTGATCCCACAACTGTGCCTCCTGCCACGCACATCTATGAAGAATATAGGTTAGAATAAAGATGGTATCCTTGAAAGCAGTGAAATTCTGAAAAGGAATTAGGGATCATGGTAGATAACCAAAAAAATATAGCCTTACAGGCCAAGTACAGACATTACATTTTGCCAGTACAGCTGATCGGAAACCAGTCTATACCTGTAACAGAACAGAAGTTCTGCACACATACACTGGTTTAAAAATGGCAGAACCCTGTCTAAGATTTGCTCACCATTCACCAAAGGGTGAATGTGTTCTGCTTGCTACCAGTCTAAACTACACCGTTTACAAAAAGCTGTGCTACTTAGATTGATTCTGCCTCAGGTTTTTTGAACATCTGTGGCCACTTCAACACAAGACACTGACTGCACAGTTGTTACTGCGCAGTCATTTCATGGTTGCATACACAAGCACTAAATAATTGTGCAGTAATCAGAGTTACTGAGCAGTAGTGTCCCCAAATGGCTTTTTGGTGACGCTGACTGCACAGTAGCTCATTACTACTGCACAGTCAGCATCTCGTGTAGGCGCAGCCCGTATATAACAATAGTGGCTACAAAGCTAATCTAAGTAGGGGAATACTGAGTAAGAGCAGAGATGGCATGCATTTTACACAGTTTTTGCTAGAGCACCTAGTTTTTGTAGATGTCATCGTTTTGCTTCTTTTTTGCCTTCTTCAAAAGACTAGTAATTAGTCAATTGCAATGAGTAACAGGAAAACCTGCAATAATAATAATAAAAATACTACAGCATTGCTTTCGTAGTGTGACTATTAGCAACTGTTGAGCTGTGAACTATTACTACAGAATTCTATGTTCTTTTAATAAAAGAAATGATGTCTTTGTAAATTAAATTGACAAATTGGAAATTAGGATTCATGTGACTGCCTTAAAAAACAAAAAAGCAACTGTTGCACAAAGCAGCAAAAAACAAGTTTTTCTAGCTTCATGGTAGAGAACAACTGATACCACGTATATTTATATGGTAATATGTCTAACGCTATACTACCATATAGAGATCTAGAGGGTTCCTTGTTGTCAGGCAGATTATTGTTGAGAATTTTGGGATGCTCAGAGTTGTTAATTAAAGAGAGGCACTAGGAGCACTGAGAGGCTATAAATTCCACCCTCATACCTTATGGAGCTCAATGCTGGAACTTTCCATGTGTCATCCTTTAACCATCACAAACTCTTTTTGACCTTAACCAGCATTTTGGACCAACTCTGGTGGGGGGGGAGAGGGAGTTCCTGCTATATGACTTACTTACAGAGGCTTACTTTGAGACGCATCATAAGAAAATAAGGACTTCTATCCACTGGTATTTTAAAGGACTCAATGCAAAGACAACATATGCTGTTTTATAATCCAAGTGCTCTACAAGAACATAAATTAATATAATTTTGAAATCAACCCAGCAAGTACCAAAATCAGACATTCATAGCATTTCTAAGTATCAGATATCATAAAATAAAAGTATTAGTGAGTCTGTAGATTATTAAATGACAGTTGAGATGCCAGCTTTCCTTTTTTTATCTTGGAAGATATTCCCAGGCTCTGAGACATCTGTGGTGGCTAATCCCCCCTAGAGAAACTGACATTAAAAGGAATTCACACTGTAATAAAACCATATGCCTATTACAATGTCAGCTATGAACTTCCATAGCTCTCCTGGATTCTGGATGGTGGCGTGGAACATGAGTGAACATGTCATTTTCAATATACAGATTAAACACATCCTCTATTTGGAAAGTAAAAGTATATGGACAACATTTGCATTTCCTCCAAACACTGTAATTTACACAGATGTGCACAACTTTGTAACATTTTTTCAGAGAGCAAAAACTGAGTGAGCAAAAGGCACATACACAGCTTTTCCCTGTACTGCTGTACTCAAAATACTGCCTCCACTCCTGAGTCCTTCTCTCTCAGTACTTCCCTTTTGTCCTAAGTAAACTTCCTGAACCCTTTCTTCTGCTTTCTGGATTATCATGACCAAGAATCCACGATCTTCTGCTCTCACTTCACCTGACTTTAAACCCTTCTTTTCAACCACTCCTTCCCCCCACCCCCATTTTGGGAAGGCTGTACCTACACCTTTCCTCTGTCTGCCTTCCTTATACACACTTTAAAAGTATGTCACCACTGAGGAGGAGACATTCTGGATGACGTTGTTAGATCCCTTTCAGTCTTGGTTTGCACCAAGAATCAGTTTCTTGTTGCACCATAACACCCCACAGAAGATTACACCATAACGTTATGCCAGAATGGCTCAAAGACCGGAATGCTCCTTCCAGAAAGAAGGCCTATTGCATCCCATGTCTGGTCTCACCACCACTCTCTCTCCAGTCAGTAGTGCCTGCTAGGCCTGTGCGAAGCAGCTAGTATTCGCTTCAGATTTGGATCTGGCTGATTCAGGGGACGGTGATTCAATTCAGTGATTCAAATCACTGTCCCGAATCAGAGCAGCAGCCGAATCTCTGAATCACACAGGCCCACTCCCCCCCCTCACCCCCAGCCCCAGCAATGGCTGCCCCGCCCGCCCCAGCTCCCAGCATTTTGAAGAAAAAAAAAGCCTGCACTCATTGGCTGCCTCCCCGCAGGGGGGGATCCCCGCC
>NW_005843245.1:0-2482 GCF_000455745.1 Alligator sinensis | reverse complement strand
TGAGGGAGCAGGTAGGGGATGTGGCCTGGCAGGGGTCCCCCCATGGTCCCCTCCCCGCTCCTCTCCTCCCCCACCCCCTACTTACCAGCTCTGAGTCCAGCACCAGCTCCCTGCTGCAGCGGGCGAGGATTACCCAAATAGTCAAAGCTCTCCAAATCTTTTCTGAGACAATTTGGAGAGCTTCGAATTGATTTGGGCCTTTGAATTAGTCCCCCGAGATTCAGGCCAAATCTCTTCCAAATCAAATCAGCACCCGAAATTTTGCACAGCCCTAGTGCCTACATATATGTTGATTGAACTGGATCAGCCAAAGAGATTCCACTTACCACCAATGCAGGATTAAGGGCCAAAATCCAGAAACTGGAAGCTCACTAAACATAGGACCATTTTGCTGCACTGCATTGTCACTAGTATGTTTGTAGTTTCCTTCGCACAGAGTAAACAAGTTAAATATTCTTACTGACTAATTCTCATATGAGACTATCTAATGTTACTAATCTGACTGCCCATCAATAATTTACATTGTAAACAACTGTAAGTTTGTACATCACTGCAATCAGGAAGCTTTTGTAATGAAAGGAGAACAGTACCCAGAGCAAATTGCATTGGCCGCAGAAAGTTCCTCCTATTGAGATGGCAAGCTGCAAACACCTCCCCAAACAATGCACTGTGATCAAACTAAATCAGCCAAAGACTAACTGTATAGTTGTGTGACTGCCTCTAGCTTTATCCCATGTGAAATGTCTGAAATACTTTACTTCTGGAACATGATTCCTACTTTCCACTGGTCTGAGAGGATTCTCTTATCCAAATTATCAAGTTATCTTCAGAGACTATGCTAATTCAATACATGCAGTGTCCTCTTAAGATAGTGATGCTCAAGCTTTTGGCCCCATGGACCAGATGAGTGGTGCACAGGCAGTCTGTGAGCCAGATTGTGTTCTGTGGCCTGGCACCACCCTCTCCTGGCTCACCATACCGGGATTGGGCCCTGGAGCCTGGCACTGCCCCTGATGGCAGGATCAAGCACACAATCCACTGTTCAGGGCCCTGGGCTCCCTACAGGTCTGCTACTGCTCATCCACCACCACATTTCCAGACCCATGAGGAGCCCCACAGGTTGGATGATGCATGCCAGGGGTTTAGTGTCCCTTTCTGAAGTCACTTACCTCTTGATATTCTCTTCCAAATAATTTCCTATTATATTTTCTTTTCTATCAGACTTAGTTCTGCTCCTGCATCAGAATGTCCTTTCAATTAAGACTTAGCTGAAATGTTGTAATGAAGATAATAGAATCAGTTAAACTACAGAGGGATTCAGTGAAAAACCTTAAAAACTTGAGTTACATCAGTTGCATTGTATCCTCAGTTAATCAATTTAAAAGAACATAACCAATACAAATACCGCTCATATTTTCCAGTGTAATAGAAAAGAGAAAATGTTATGGTATTTTCATGTACCATATTTATTCTCTACTTTTTTCTTTGCTATCTGTTTGCTCATCATTTTTTAATACAATTTCATAAGCATTTATGTACAGTGCTACAAGGCAGTGGAATTAAATTAAGCAACAAAACATTTGGTCTAAGCCACAAGAAAATCACTTAACCATAGGTTTAAATAATCTTCCAAAAGAAGAGGTAGACATTCCAATCTTCAAGCTACTGAAAACAGTGACTGGATGAATGTAATGGAAAACGTACGAGGGCAGATCCTTAATAAGTGTAAACTGTTTCATCTCCAACACTACTCAGTCTAAGCTTTTTGGAGCAGGCACCATCCCTGTTAGGTTTTTATGGCACATAGCACAACACACCTCTAGGCACTACAGCAATACAGACAGTAACTATCCCCACCAGGGACTATACTAGATAAACTAGCTGGAAACCAAAGGTGAAAATATAAGGATTTGTGTATATTGTTAAAGCTATCACCCTCTATAAGATTCTGGTAGTTATCTAACTGCTGGTAAGTACAGATCCCATGTGAATATGATGTTAAAAATGCAAATTCTGGGATGTTAGCATCATTCTGGAAACTGGTAAGTAAATTTGGGAAATACTTGTAGCTCTTATTAGGGGTAAATCATTAAGATTTTTTTGGCTGATATCGATGACTGATTATTAAGCAAACATATCGGTCAACACCGAGGTGATAGCTGATATGCAGCCTGGCAGCTTGGAGAGCAGCTTCCAGCCAGTAAGTCTGTGAGGAGAAGGGGCATGGTGGCGGCAGATCGAGGCCCCCACAGTGAGGGAGGGAGTGGGGCTGGGGCAGGGGCAGGCACTACCCAGCCAGGGCACAAGATGGAGCTGTGGGCGGCTCGTCCAGGAGGCATTGGAGGGTAGGGCGGTTCCCCGCCGTGCACGCAGCCCTGGTTTTGTGTACAGGACGAGGGTGGGCTGCCCACTGAGGGCTTGGGGCCAGGGACTGTGCTGATCTCTTCCCAGCAAGGGGGCTGGGCTGGGGCTGCACTAGGGG
>NW_005843244.1:222138-251525 GCF_000455745.1 Alligator sinensis | reverse complement strand
GGGGGGTGCACCTGGATCTCCACAGCTCTGGAGCTGCACCAAGCTCTTTCTGGCAGGGAGAGGCTGGACTTAGGGAGCTATGGTGAATTTTGGGGGACTGCAGCACCTCCCCCCATATTCCCCTGGGCCCAGCACCACCGCCACCCACCCAGAGCCCAGCCCCACCTTTTCAGAAAGAGCTTGGCACAGTCCCGGCCTTGTGTAGATCTGGGAACACATGTCCCTGCCATACCCTACTGGATGAGTGGCAGGAGCAGCGGCAGGAGCCGCCAGACGAGCAAGCAGTGGATGAGCCGCTGGACCAGGGGCTCCTGCACGAGTGGCACGCAGTGCTGGAAGCTGCCACTGCCACCCCCCACTCCCCACAACAAGCCTCGGCTCTGTCCTACGCCCGCCCACCCTGGCTGGGCAGTGCTTGCCCCAGAGCCTGCCTCATCCCCATTTCTCCCTCAGTGCAGGGGCCTTGATATGCACCCCGCCCCCCCCATGCCCTTCCCTTCCACCACACCAGACTTACCAGCTGCATACAGCTCTCCAAGCTGCCCAGCTGTGCTCCTCACTGCCTATGTAGTGCTCTGCGGCTGTGCACATGCACGGGCCATTTATTGGCCAAATTATTGGCCATATCAGGCAGATTTCTGATACAGACAATTTGCTTTATATCGGTGCCGATCTGGTATTGGACCGATGTGTCGGTGCACCTCTAAAAGAAAGATAACTTCATCTCACTTATTTCTACTCAGGTCCACAAACTTAACACGCATTCATTGTTGATAAACCTTTAGAGGAGAAAAAAATAGTTTACAGATTCTCTCCGTTTGAATCTACAAAAACTATACAAAATAATATATGTAAAAAATTGGATTTGTCTATGTTTTATGCCAAATGTGTTCGGATTCTGCTTCAACCATTCCATCTGGAATGCTTATTTTCTTATTTCCAAGAAAAAAAGCCAATGTGCTGGTTGGTATATTAAAGTACAAGGTGAACACTGTATATGATCATAACAAGGTCATATAACAATCATATTGTGGAAACTATATCAGAAATGAATGTTAACTTTGTCAGCGAATAGATTTATAAATTGTCAAGCTGTCTATAGCTGGTTCAACAATGAAAGAACAGTATAAACTCTGCCCTAATATGAAGGTCATTAGGAGAAAAGATCATAATTTAAAATTTAAATTATAGTAATAAGATGTTTTATTACCTTTTCCCCTAAACTCCTAGATCAGGGGTTGGCAACATTTTTGGCCAGAGTGCCAAAGCCACCCCAACCTCCACCCATGCCTCAATTTGGTGTGCCAGAGATGGGGGAGCTGCAAGGGGCCTGAACCTCATTGCTGGAAGCGGCTGCATGCATGCCTCTGGGTGGACGGCGGGGGGGGTTGCACTGCCCCAGCCCCTTCCCTGCCATGCGCTGCAAGCCACGCATGCACCCACTGCTGCCATAGAGTTGGTATGCCAGAGATGGGGGAGCTGCAAGGGGCCTGAACCTCATTGCTGGAAGCGGCTGCATGCATGCCTCTGGGTGGACGGCGGGGGGGTTTGCACTGCCCCAGCCCCTTCCCTGCCATGCGCTGCAAGCCACGCATGCACCCACTGCTGCCATAGAGTTGGTACAGGGGCTCCAGAGCCCAGTGCAGCTGTTTGCAGCCTCCCAGCTGCCTTTCATAGCTGGCTCAGGCTCTGGACTGCTGTAGCAGGCAGCTGAAAGGCTGCAAACAGCTGTGCCAGGCTCTGCAGCCCCAGCACCGGCTCCATGGCAACAGCAGCTGCACACGTGCCTCTGGGCAGTGTTATGCTGCCCCAGACCCCTTCCTGGCCATGCACACAGAGGAGCATGCACAGCTGCTGCAGCCACAGAACTGGTGTCAGGGCTGCTGAGCCTCATGCATCTGTTTGGAGCCTCCTGACTGCAGCTGGCCTGAGCAGCTGGTGGCAGAAGCTGCCCAGAGTCTGGGTTAGCTGTGGCATGCCAAGGAAAGTGGCCTTGCATGTCATGCTCTGGCACGTGTGCTGGGGGTTGCCGATCCCTGTCCTAGATACATATCTACACTAGATAATCTGAGATGGTGCAATTAAAGTCCATGTAATCAAGTAAACCCAGAAGGAGCAAAGATTTTTCTCCTCACTTTTGCTTGCTTACAGCAATAGCAGGATTCTAGAGCTAACCAGTTTGTTTAATTTGGTCTACCAAGATAAAGATTAATATAGAAATAAAAGGTTCTTTGCTCCACAGGAAAGAAGTCTTCTCCCACAAAGCTCAGGAATCATTGCATAGTTATAGATTATTTTAAACTTCTATCAAACGTGTAGCGCTTAAGGTACAACAGTATGGGGATCATTGCTGCACACTAAGAAGTGCACAAGGGTTTAGAGACTTTGCCTATGTATTCTGTAAAGGTACTTGACAAGATATGAAAGGTCTAAACTCACACACAGCTATGCATCTATGCAGAATAAATCCTCCCAGACTTTTATTAGCTGTTTAAGCATGACATTCAGGTTGATAAAATTAAACCCTACCTTTAAAGGAAATCCCTTAAGGCACTTCTCAAGTGTTCCAATATGAATTTTAGCTCCGTTAATTCCAGGAGGCAACAAAATATTTTCCTTCAGCTCAATTTTAACCTGGTAAAATAATTTTGCTCCACCTTAAAGTTCACTTTTAGATATGAACCAAGTTTGGATACTCCCAGTCCAAAAGGGGAAAAATTAGAAATGGCTGAAACTGGAACCAGGACACTAGAACTGAAACCCTCATAATTACAGAAGCCAATGCTCTTCATGCCTCAAGTATAGACACAAGTTATACTATTTATATGTATGAATACAATCTTTCCTAACATAGAATTAAACTGATGTTGGGCAGTAGGTCCCCCACCCCAAAATACACACACACACACCCTCCACGTTCTAAAAAAGAATTATAGCTATTGTTGATAGCAAAATGTCTTCTCTTGTAAAATTCTATTATTCTTCAAATTTAACCAATTTAGAAAAGTAACAAGTCATCTTTAAAGAGTTGCAGAAAAAGCTACTGGTCAGGACACAATCAGCTCACCTGTCCTTCACTGTGGCATTTCAGGATTTGTTTTGCCTGTACAGACATTACTTAGGTGTGCATGCTCACTTAAGAAAAGGAAAGGGGCATTTCCAGTGGTTTCCCACTCTCCTTTTACTGTAGAGGTATTTTTCTAGTAGTTCTCAAATATGTTGATATCAATATCTGGATACTAATTTAAGCTACTCTAATTACAGTCAGAGAAAAAGATACCTTTATGATATGATAACCATTTACATTTTTTCCCCCACTTGCCCAAAGGAACAAAGTGTCAGGCAGATAGAAAAAGAGATTGCAAAATAGATCCAAAAGTCTGGACCTGTCCCATGATACTTTTAGGGCTGCCCACACACATCCCTAATGTTTGTGATATGTATTTATACACAGTTTAAATCATTGCACTCATGTAGCAAGCCCTGTTTAATTTGCTGTACAACAAAGCCAAAAAGAGTTGTGAAGCTTTCCACATGTTTAGAGGTAACTGGAAAAGTGTAGAGAGCAGATTCAATTGTATAAGTCTTGCACAATGCATTTATAATTATTATCAGAAGTTTCAAATATCTTCCTCCCGCGCAACATCCCTAGGGAAACGCTTTCCATGGAGAAACATTCATAAATTACTTACTGTGCATCTTCTGAAGATTCCTGCTTTATCTTTAATGTTCTTTTTGTGGCAGGCATTTCGTCTGAAAGGTAAAGTACCAACAGAAAATTATATTTTAAAACAGTGTTCCCAAGGCTTTTGGTTTGAAATGCAATAAAACTGTTCATATAGCAGGACCTTCTAAGGAAATCTGGAAGTCACATGCATATGAATGCCACAGCTTTTATATTAGCTACATCTTTGTAACTAAATTTTCAAGCTACATGTTCCGCTAGGGCAGTGTTGTTCTACCTCTGACCCATGGGGCTCCTCATGCGTCTGGAAATTTGGTGGAGGTATTAACTGCCATGGCTTCCAGAGTCACAGCAATTAACACTTCCACCAGGCCCCTGACACCAAATTTCTGGACTCATGGAGAGCCCTGGGGTCCACATGACAAGACCTTATGTGCCATCATGCAGGGTTACTCCACAGCTGGATCACACCCATGGATTAACTCCACTTGCTGTTCCCATACAGGATCTGGCCTGCAGATCAACACTGGCTGTGGGACTCATTTGGTCCGCGGGGCTGGAAGGCAGAACGTCACTGAGCTTGGGGAACATATTCTGCCCCTAGACATGCAAATTCCTTCAAGGACGAGATTAATTCCTGTTCTTAAATCAGAACCCGATTTAACTGCAAGCTACATTCTGAGACCATTCTGTTTTCAAGAGCACACTTGAAGTGCAAGCACCAGAACAAATGCATATGCATTCCATTTGGATTCTCTGTCCCAAGTACTTTTTTCATAACTGTTCTCTGAACATAAAAAAAATACTGTCATCTCCAATTCCTTATAAATGTAACCAACTTTATTGAGAGAAAATGGTGACAAAATCCAAGACCAGAATTTGAGTCAATATCTTTATTTGGGATTAGGGTTCTGCTTCTTCAGAAATAACCTTCCACTTTCCCCTCCACAATTCTCCCTACACATTTAATTTTCTAATCGCCCTACTGCTTGATGAATCAAAGTGAAATATGAAGTATATATAGATTTTAAAAAAATTACAAGGGTGTTTCAGAAATAAAGGCAATTTCAAAGTAATGATCATTTACTGAAACGTAATTTCTCTACACAACTGTAAACAATGGGTGCATCTGACAACACTGCTAGTGTCCCCTGCTATGTAGCTTCCTACTGTTGCACCTATAGAGCATAGGCAACCATTCTGCAACTGGTTTTTGAAACACACTTGAAGTATTCAGTTAATATAAAGGGGGGCTACTATTTTCATATAAAATTACAATTATTCCGCCACCGGTGCAACGTCAGAATGTACCCATCCCTTGAACACTGTTATAGGAAGATGCACATTTATGTCCTTTTTCCCCCCCCCATATTGTTCGACAAATAAGGTGCAAAACAAAGCAAGAGTTATGTCTTTATCTATTCATCCTTCTCAATACTTCCTTAATTTTCAAAGAAATTCCATTTGGAAGTTAATTAACCTTGATAGCTATGAGCTTCCATAGGCAGCTTTTCTAAGGATAACTCAAAACGCAAATAAGCTTAAGAAAGCAGATCCTCCTGTAATCCTTTATCAGGGTTAGGCAACAGTATGGGAAGACATTTTTTGTAAAGGCAAAATGTGGTGATTTTCTTGGTAAACCATTATGTTAGTTTGATTGTTTTAAGTCCTTACCTGAGCTTATATTGATTCCTATTGACATAAGCGTAATTTTACTTTAACTACAAGCGTTTGCTTTGCTTTGTTTTGTTTTTTAAAAACACAACAACAACACTGAGTGATCATGGGTATTGACAACACAAATCAATTATCCCATTTCCCTCCCCCGTCCCCCCAGTTGTCTTTTAAGCAGGACTGAAGTGGTCAAGTACCACACTAACGCCTCGTGAGGAACAGCTCCACATTTACATGCAACTTTACATGTTTTAAATAAAACTCACCAAAATGCCAACAAATAAGGATACCTGAATGGGAAGCAGAGATTTCTAACAAGTAGAGTCTAATAACAGAAACCAGCAAGTGAGCATTTTGTACTCAAATTATAGTTACAGAAAGAGAGTGTTTTAAGACTTTTCAAGAGCCAGGGCTTACTTTTGAGCTTCAGCATATAAATTGGACTCTAAACTTATACAACTGCACAATGTAAGAGACCGGGTTTTCCCCACTTCTGATTTACTGTCCCTATTTGGGACCTCATATTGTAGGATCATTTAAAAGGTTTCTACCCAAAAAGGCAGAAGTAGCCAAAGAGGAAGTGTGGTACTAAAGCAGCTCCCAGGACAATGCCAGAGAACATAAAAAGACCAATAATTGATTTCTTACCCAACTCCTGTTCTCCTGTTTGGTAGCAATGAAGATCCTGACTGTGGTTTCCCCAATCCTCCTGTGAATATTCCTCCATAGTGCTGCCATCAGATTCCAGCTCCTGGTACAAGCCACTGCTGTTAATGAGTACAGGCTGGCAGGGCTGAGAGTCCCATCCTCCCTGACCAAACACCTGTTCCAATTGTTCAAATGTGTAACTGCTTTTCCTTTTCCCAACACCATGTTCTTTCACTCGACTGTAACACCTGCGAAGGGTCTAAGACACAAAACCTTGTGTTACTCAGGTGGTACTAGCTTTCCAGAATGGCAGACATACACTTGCAACTGTAATTATAGGAATGCTAGGCAATTTTTATTCTTATGCTGATAATTTTTCTTTTTTACATGTACTCAAACACTATAATCCAGACATGAGGCTGCCAAATTAACCTATGTATGACAGGAGGTATCACAAATATCTGATGTTTCCAAGACACAATGCTTTAACTTTAATATTTATTATAGAGAACGATGGCACGTAATTTCTATGGGTTCACCAGTTTCGAGTTATGAATTTTATTTTCTTCCCATTTGCAGAATTCACCCAAACCTGCTAAGTAATACAAGACAAAAATAATCCCAAATCCCCAGCCAGAGATACCAATCAGCAAGTAGAATGCACACCTACAAGAAGGAGAAAGTACAGCTGCTACTGTGCCCACAGTTTGGAGAAGGTAGAGAGGGGAGAGGAGATAGACAGATAGAAAGAAGAGTCCCCAAAAGCAAAGATGGTCCACCTTCCTTATGCTGGGAAGAAGATATAAAGTACAAAAAATGTATGCCTAAACTGTTTAACTAGTAAAATATATTACTTACATATTTTTCATTGCTTACTAACTCACTCTGCCTCTTGAGAAGCTGCTGAAATTTAAAAGAGGTCAAATCAATAATGCTCCAAATTCCCAGACTCAAACATCAATCATCAAGCCAGAAAATACTAAACTAGCCAGGTCAAAAACCATTACATTAGATTTTGGGTCAGATTCTGAGCTTCCAATGAAGAGAACTTCTAATGATCACTAAGACAAGTCTAGGTTTATTTCCTATTCTAACATCTTTGTGGGTAGAAAGTGCAGTGTATTACCACATGTCACTGAAAAAGCTTGTTAATTGAATACTTTCCTCTGCATTTCCTTCCTAATCTCTCAAGCAGGGAACAGCTGCTTTAGAAAAAGTTGCATTATGTTTCTTAGTATGTTTTTAATTTGAAGTACAGTTCTACTCTGAAAAGTGACTACATAGCAGGGTTCCAGGTTTATTGCGTCTCAATGGCTTCCACAAGAGATGCACTCCGTTTACAAGAAAAAGAGGTTTTTAACTGCAAGTATTCAGTCAACCTGGGATCTGGGGGGGGGAAGCAAGGGAGGAAACAAATCGGGCTCTGTTTTCTGCAAGTCATCAAAGCTTGAAAGAGCCATTCACTAGGGGAAAAAGCTTGACCTTGGTTTTACCTTCCACAGATCCACTGATTTTTCAAAGCATCTTAAAAAACCTATCGTTACAAAAAAAACAAAAAAAAAAACCTTTCCAGAGTGAGCTGATGTAGTATCACCATCTTCAGCCTCCAGACACCTCTTGTGCCTGTGCTGCTGCTCACATATTGGCCCAGCAGCATCAGTAGGAAGTTAACACAATTCTCACCCTGATATTTAGAACCATAAGAAGGGGAATGAAACTTAAGCATTTCCAGTTTAATGTTGCTGCTGCTTAGGAAAACTATAATAACCGTAGGCTCAAGAGTTATTCAAGGGTGAACAGTCAAAAAAATGGAAGCTGGGGCAGAACAGAGAAGTAGAAACCTCACCTTCCCTTGATGAAGAGGAACAGTTGTTTCCACACGTAGAGACAGCTGGCTTCAAATAAGAGACTCCTCCTAGCCACAGCTACTACAAGAGCCCCATGCAGCATCCAGGGGTAGTATTCTAGCAGAAGTACCAGGAAAGATGGCAAAGAAGTTTAGATTCTCATCCTAACTATTCTTACTGGCCCCACTTCTCCCTTTGTCATTCATATCTACCTCTAGCTAGTGGGTAACATCCTCTCTCTAACAGGCACTGGGTGCCTTTTTCCAAATCTTAATCCCCTGTGCAGTGACACTGCCTTACAAAGGATGCAACAGGTAGTGGAGGACAGAGCCATGCCCTGCTATGGATGCTTAAATCTGTTGATGAACCCAAGTCCTCTCAAACACCTTGGGTGGTGCTGCAGATCTCAATGCAATAACTGCATCAGTCAACAGGCTGAGCAGTAATACCTGAGTATATGCAGAACTGCAAGAAGGTACAAGTTGCATGTCACTTTTCAGAGCAGAGGAGCACCTGAATATACTTTTCACCTACGCTGTTATTTTTCTGCTTGTTTGTTCAAGTTTCACAGAGCAATATATGCAAAATGCCATGTCATTTCAAGATTTTTCTGTTTTTTTAGAAATCCAAGGATACTCAGATTTTGAACAGTTTTCCTGAATTGAAAAATTGTGTTTTTGCCATGCTTCCAATATTTTCTTAGGTAATTGAGGAACAATATTATAGCTGGTTCAAAATTAGGGCTTCATTAGAGATTAACTACTTTTATTAGTTAACGCTAACACTACGGCTAAACAAAGCATATCCAGCAAAGCTAACCTAAAAGTTTTGCTCTCTTCCAGTTAGGACTCTTGGGAGACTTCAACATCTGCAAATACTCAACATTCAATTTTACAATTCAAAACAGTTCTTCCTCGCAATGAAGTAACCAAACTGCTTTTTTAAGACTTCAGAAGTGACAATCTTGCAACAATCATTTACTCTATTGAAATTTTAGACCTTTCTATTTTGAAGGTCTTAGGAGAAACAAAGCTTTAGTCAACAGAGACCAAAACATGAGATGAAGGGGGTAAAACACACTACTTTGGATGAATGGTGTATTGCTACTCAAAAGACCCTGGGCCTAATTTGTGGAAGCCATTTTTCACATTCACTTTCGAGCTGCAGAGGTCTGAAATGTCAAGCTTCCTACACACTCCACTGATTTCTGAAAGTTTCCCCAGACAACATCCCATATGCCAAAAGGGGAGTAGGGGAGAGAAACATATATCCTAGGGAGCAGAAAAACTTTTTTTTTTAAATGGATAGCCCTATCTGTCCCTGTAGATCACACAGCTTGTTTCTAAGCAGCACTACATAGAGCTAACATATTTCTTGCTGGTTTCACACCTGCCCACAACACTCAGCATAGCGACAATGAAGCTGATCAGTTGTCTTGCTCACCAGCTGTCTGCAACCCCCAGAATACAATTCTGCATCAAGGTATTCTGTAGGCTTGCCTCATAACTCTTAGTACCCAATTTTTTTATATACTTTTTAACATAAAGACTTAAATTTACATTATTGGATGGCTCATGTACTTCTCTCATCCCAAATTTGGGACAAGAATTTTCCAAAGACTTTTTCGAACCCAGCAGTTCTCTTGCCCCTCCCAAAGGGAAACTAGATTTCTGCTCAAGGGTATTATTAATGTACTATATATTATGTAGTACTATATTTTTTAATTAGAGGTGCATGGATATGCCTATTGCACTGGTACCAATAAAAGGGGAAATGACATTATCAGCTTTTTTTTTTTTTGGCTGTTTTAGCCAATAATGTTTACCGATAATTATGTCTTCTCGCCAGGGCCCTGGACACCTGGGTTCCTCCTCTCCCACAGCGCTGGGGCCCCTTGGGAAGTGGCAGGTTTTCCCTTGCAGGCAGGCAGCATTCTAGCCTGCAAGGGGTCCTGCTTAGGGCTGCTGAGAGCAAGGCACAGGGGGCGCCATGTGCATGGCCACACACATGCACTGGCCAGGAATACAGCTGATCAGCATGAAGAGCAGCTCCCTGCAGATAAGTCTATGGAAGGGAAGCAGTGCAGGGGAGGGGGGCAGATCTTGATCTGTAAGGGGCAGGGGGCACTGCCCAGCCAGGACGGTGCGTGGGACCCAATGCCAGGGTAGAGTGGGATGGAGCCACAGGAGGCTCATTCAGGGGACGTGGAGGGGTGGTTCCCTACCACTGAGCACACCCCCTGGGGGAGGCATAGGGGGGCATGTGCCCCCCCACCAGATTTGTGCACAGGGTGGATGTGGTCTGCTCACTGTGGGCTCAGGGCTTCCCACTCTGCTGCCTTTCCCTTGCTGGCTGTGTGCCCTCTGTCCACCCAGCAGAAGCAGGCGCAGTGAGCTGTGCCTCCCACCGCTGGGCTGGCAGGTGGTGCGCGGCCAGGGCGGGGATCCCAAAGGCAGCAGAGCAGAGAGCCCTGAGCCCACAGCAGAAAGCCCACATCCACACACACCCTGCTCAGCTCTGATCCACTTAGAAGCATCCCCATGCTTAAAAATGGTGGTGGCGGCGCTTGAACTAAAGCTCATTCGATGAGCTTTAGTTCAAGTTCCTCCACCGTCATTTTTAAGCACTGGGATGCTGGTGCATGTGATGCAGGAGGCTGCTGGAGTGTGCAAAAAAGAAAAGGTTTATATGTCAGTACTTTAAAACACCTTGCATTTTAAAATAAATTGGTTATCGCATTGGCATCAGCTGATATGGTCGGTTAATAATTGGCTATCCGTATTAGCCAAGAAAATCTTTATTGGTGCACCCCTATTTGGTGCACTGCTCAGGAAGGACAGACATGGGAGAAGAGGACCAGGAGTTGCACTTTACGTAAAAGAGCCATATCACTTGCTTGAAGAGCTCCAGTATGAAACTGGAGATAGGCCTGTGCCCATTGAAAGTCTCTGGGTTACAGTCAGAGGGGAAAGCAACATGGGTGATGTTGTGTTGGGGCTCTACTATACACCAGACCAGGAGGAAATGGTAGATGAGGCATTCTTCAAACAACTAGTGGAAGTTTCCTGATCACAGGCTTTGTTCTCATGGGGGACTTCAATCACCCTGAAATCTGCTGGGAGGGCAATACAGCAGTGCACAGGCAATCCAGGGCATTTTTTGGAGACCGTAGGGGATAATTTCCTGGTACAAGTGCTGGAGCGACCAACTAGGGGCCATGATCTTCTTGATCTGCTGCTCACAAACAGGGAAGAATTGGTGGGGAATGCAGAAGTGGATGTAGCAAGTTGGGCAGCAGTGACCAGAGGTTTGAGTTCAGGATACCAAGAAAAAGAAGGATGGAAGTTTCAAAAAAGCAGGCTTCAATTCGCTTATGGAACTCATGGGCAGGATCCCTTGGGAAGCCAGTTTGAGGGGTAGAGGAGTCCAGGAGAGCTGGCTGTACTCTAAAGAAGGCTTACTGAGAGTGCAGGAGGAACAAACCATCCCCATGTGCCCGGAGACTAGTAAGCATGGTGGAAGACAAGCTTAGCCTAGCAAGGAACTCTTAGTAAGCTAACAAAAAAAAGGAAGCTTATAAGTAGAAACTTGGACAAACAACTAGGGAAGAGTATAAGAGCATTGTTCCAGCATGCAGGGATGAATTAAGGAAGGCCAAAGTGCAATTGGAATTGCAGCTAGCAAGGGATGTGAAGGGCAACAAAAAGGGTTTTTTACAAGTATGTCAGTAACAAGAGGAAGATCAGGGAAAGTGTGGGTCCCTTACTGAATGGGAGAGACAAACTAGTGACAGAGGATACAGAAAAGGCTGAAGTACTCAATGCCTTTTTCACCTCAGTCTTCACAGACAAGGTCAGCTCCCAGACTACTGCGCTGGACAGCACAGTTTGGGGAGGAGGGGAATAGTCAACAGTGGTGAAAGAACAAGTCAGGGATTATTTAGAAAAGCTGGACATATACAAGTCCATGGAGCCAGATGGGAGGTACCCAAGGGTGATGAGGGAGCTGGCTGATGTGATTGCAGAGCTGCTGGTCATCATCTTTGAAAACTCATGGTAGTAGGGAGAGGTCCTGAATGATTGAAAACAGGAAAACATAGGGCCCATATTTAAGAATGGGAAAAAAGGAAGATTCAGGGAACTACAGATTGGTCCTCACCTCAGTCCCTGGAAAAATCATGAAGCAGATCCTCAAGGAATCCAATTCTAAGCACTTGGAGGAGGAAAAGGTGATTAGGAACGGTCAACATGGAGTCACCAAGGGCAAGTCATGCCTGACAAACCTGATTGCCTTCTATGATGAGATGACTAGCTCTGTGGATGCAGGGAGACCAGTGGATGTGGTATACCTTTATTTTAGCAAGGCTTTTGATATGGTATCCCACAACATTCTTGCAGGCAAGCTAAGGAAGTATGGGCTGGATGAATGGACTGTAAGGTGGACAGAAAACTGGTTGGAGCATCAGGCTCAAAGAGTAATAAGTAATGGCTCTATGTCTAGTTGGCAGCCAGTTCAACAAGGACAAGTGCAGTGCTTAGGATGGAAGAATCCCATGTATCGGTACAGGCTGGGGACTAACTGGCTGGGCAGCAGCTTTGCAGAAAAGGACCTGGGGGTTACAGTAGACAACTGTGGACCAACTGGAGAGAGTCCAGCAGAAGGAAAGAAAAATAGTTTTGGGGGCTGGGGGACATGAGTTCTGAGGAGTGTCCGAGGGAACTGGCCTTATTTAGTCCAGAGAAGAGAAGACTGAGAGGGGATTTAATAGAAGCCTTCAATTACTTGAAGTGGGGTTCAAAAGAGGATGGAGCTAGACTGTTCTCAGTGATGGAAGATGACAGAACAAGGAGCAACAGTCCCAAGTTGTAGCAAGGAAAGTTTAGGTTAGGTTAGATATTAGGAAGTATCTTCTCTCTAGGAGGGTAGTAAAACACTGGAACAGGTTACCCAGAGTGATGGTGAACTCTCCATCCTTATAGGTTTTTAAGACGTGGCTAGACAAACTTTGGCTGTGATGCCATAGTTGGAGATGGTCCTGCTTTGAACAAGGGGTTGTACTGGATGACCTCCTGAAGTCCCTTCCAGTCCTAATTTTCTATTATTCTATTTAAAATATAAAATAAGTTTAATAAAATATATTATCCTATTGATACAGCTACACTCTTATAAGTTTTAAGACAAACCTCTTAATTAAAAATATATATTCAAACATTGCACAAGCTGTTAAGAACAGATAATATGTTTGTTCTTAAAAACTCTGACTACAGGTAGAAAGAGGCTATGTCCACCCAGTGCTTTAAATTTAAGCTGGACCCAGAAATCCAGAATAGAGGATAGATAGAGACCTAAACATACATTAAGTTCTGCTTTTAACTGGATTTCCCAGTATCTCAACCTTGTGAGCACTGTGGTTATATAGCAGAATTAAATGAGATTCATTTGTGAGTCACATTTTAAGACATGCTATACATTTAGCCACACTGGAACCAGATCACCTAACTGTGGCTGTGGTGTGCAATGTCCTCAGGTAGTTTTGTCCACTAATCCTAGAATTAATCCCAGCTCAATGGCGCACAGCTTTTGAACTGTAAACATCAAAGTAAAAATCTGTAAAAATGGATGTTTCTGTCCACAGGGATCAGATTCTTACAGCTGATGTATTCTGAAATGGCATGCTAACTCATTTGTTCTAGTTATAAACAATGTAATCTAGTAAAACAGTTCTATTAAGACTAAATGAACAGTCCTTCAAGGTACTTCCTTTTACCATTCCTTTTCATTGGAGCAACAGCTTCTACACCTTAAAAAAAAAAGTTAGCCAGTAAGGAAACCTTGTTTTCCTTCCTTTCCAAGCAAAGTCAACAAGGAGCTGGGCCCAGTGTATCCCTTCATGGGACCAAGTAATCGTTTTACCAATTGCTGTCTGTAAGAGGTCCCTGATCTTTGATTCAAGATATATTGTAGCCAAGCTGGAAGTTAAGAACTCAGTGCAGGGAGCTCTGAAGTTCTTTGGCCTGCTAGCAGGTGTTCCCACTAAATGATCACGATGATCCCTTCCAGCCTTTAAAAAAAACAAACAAAAACAAAACAACAAACTCCAAAATAAACAGTACTCCTGATGTCAGAATGGGTCCCAGTCTCACAGTGTTAAATCTGGTTTTATATGACTCCAAGGTTCAGACTCGCTGATTATGGAAAAAGGTATTTGTGTCCTTAGGCACTGAATGGAAAGAAGATGTTGGTCCAAATCTCTCTCCTACTCAAGCAGTTTCCAATAGCTTTTCTTGCACCATGATGATATTTAAGAGTTGCAAAGAAACAAACAAAACTATTCCAAAACTGGAAGAGTTGGGATGAAGCTTGGAGTGGTTGATAGAGCAATTTTGCCTTGACAATCAGTACAACAGCAGCCGACTAGTAATAAAGCTTCCAGTTTGTAAGTCTTTGTTGGGGCTATAAGAAAAGTAACAGAGAAGCCTGACAGAATTTGGATTTTGAGGCTTCTTAATTGGAAGCACTCTCAGTAACAGATACCCAGAAGAATTTTTTTTGTGACAAGGATGACCAAAGCATGCAGAATTAGCAGCATCCAGCATAATTCTTCAGGGAAGTCTCCAAAGTGTATAAGGAGCAATAGTAAAAGTCAAGTTGAAGCACATCCTGCACAATAAAAGTTGCTAAAGTAACTGTAACAATAGTTTTTAAAATTGTTCACAGGAAGCCACATTCTTGTGAGTTCTGTAATCAATGAGCTCCAAGCTTCTAGCACACAGTACCTGTGGTCCTCTTTCTATCTGCCCTAGTTTCATATGGTGCTAGCGGGGGAAGTGGCCTCCATCACCTTTCAAGTTCCATCATTAATTCACAATTCACTTTGACCCCATTCTGAGTATGGAAGATGGGTATAGACAATGGATACAAACAGAAATTCATTCTAGACACCCACATTTCTATGGCTCGGTAATTGTTAACCCTTTGAGAACCAACTGTAAAGCTTGTACTCTAAGGAGATTAGCAAGAAATTATCACTCTGCTACAAAACATGAAGATGTTAAAGAATACTCCGAACTGGGCATAAGATATGGAAAGCAAGACAAAGCAATAAAGCTGTGTCAAGGATCAGAGTTCCATCTACTGGCCTTGCATAGTTTCACCACAAAGATGTAAATGATCTCGTTGAGATGGGACTAGAGTTCACTTTAGATAGTAATATAGGGTGAAGATACAACCATGCTATCCAGTAATACAGCATAAGGGATATCAGCTAGTCAAGCCTGAAATAAAAGGCCATTTAAATAAGATTAAGTAGACTGTGGAATAACTTACCAGAGGTTGCAACAGATTCTCTCCCACAATTAATTTTAAACTGTTATTGTTATTTTTGTTTTTTTATTGCCAGATATACTGTAGTTCAAACAAGAATGGACATTTATAGTAGAGGTTAAACTAGACCACGACGTCCCATCTGACCTTATGATCTTAGGTGAAAGAATGTTTAGCGCTCCAGGCTGATAAAGTGGAAATGAAGAGTGCTGTTCTTACAAGAGCAAAGAGAAGGGTACGTTAAAAGAGCCCAAAGTTTCATTTGCCTGTGTTCCCAGATCTGAACATTATACAGTCAAGAGCAGGGGTGGGCAAAATGTGGCCTGGGGGCCAGATGCAGCCAGCCAGGTCATTCTATCTGGCACACAGGATCCCTAAAAAGTTTAGAAAATAAATATTTATCTGCCCTGGACTGCCTGTCATGTGGCCCTCATGGCTTGCCAAAACTCAGTAAGTGGCCCTCTGCCCAAAATAACTGCCAAATAACTCTCAGACATGAAGACATTTAGCCTTTCGACTTTCCTTCGTTGATCTAAAATGATTTGAGTCATGGCCAGACCCATGTAAGAAAGCCATACAGTTGCTCATTAGCAAGGCTCACCTGCAGTGGCTGAAGAGCATGTTTTTACAGCCCAGAAGAACTGCCCAGCAAGATGTTTATACCAACTGGTACAAGAGAGGCTGGGCTATAAAACTATTCACATCTTCTTGAGTGGCTGGACTGATGTTATTGTGCCTCTCAGAAGGGAAGCAACAAAGAATCTACAACTCAGCACATGGACATTTTTAATATTGGACACTTCAAACTTCGTCTTCGCTAACTCCTCAGGTCTAAGGGAACAGATGCATGGAAGCAAAACTGGAAACAGAAAAACAGCAGTTAGAAAGATCTCCTTTGAGGAGAGGCAAAGATTTCTCAGGATGGTATCTGTTACTGGACCAACTAGGTAGCTGGGATCAAGTTAGGCAAGCTTTTAAATGCAAGACATTCTTCCTCATGACTCTGACAGAGTCAGGCACAGCATAATTTGTAGCCCATCAGAACTACACCACCACTCTTACACTCCTTGGAGGTGCACTGATAGAGATTTTTGGGGCCAATACCAAGAACTGATTTTTAAGGAGGCATATCGACTGATACTGATTTCCGATACCAGCCCAGCAGCTTAGACAGCTGCATGCAGGTGGTAAGTCTGGTGTGGTGAAAGTAGAGGGAAGGGGCGGATGGGGGAAGGCACAGATCAAGGCCACCACAGTGAGAGAAGAGTGGGGCTGGGGCTGCCTCACTGGGGTGGGGCAGGCATGGGACAGAGCCACAGCTTGTCCAGGGGGCGCAGCTCCCGCTGCTGTGCGCCGCTTGTCTGGGAGCCATGGCTCCATCCTGCGCCTGCACTGCTCTGCACCAGCTGGGCAGCGCTTCCTCTGCCCCACTCCTCCTTCACCACAGGGGCCTTGATTTGCCCCTGCCCCTTCCCTTCCCCTTCTCCCCTTCCACCACACCAGACTTACCAGCTCTCCATGCTTCCAGGCTGTGCTCCTCAACACCTATGTTCTGCGCTATGGCTGCGTGCGTGCATGGGCATTTAATCGGCCAAATTATCAGTCCTATCAGGCCAATTTCCGATACAGACAATTTTCTTTATACTGCTGCCAATCTGATATCAGATCAATGCATTGGTGCACCCAATTCACAGCTCACAGGATGTTACTCTCAACCACAGAAAATAATAAAAAAGGGATGTGGAGGAAGCCATCAGCAGGCAGAGCAATTTATAACATGGCTCTCAGCCCATTTTTTGCTCAAAATTGTTGCCTAGGGTCCAGCACAAGTTGGAGACTGCTGGCCTAGTCAGTTCCATAAATCTAAATCATAGTTTCTCAACCTGTGGGGTACATGAGACACAGGCAGGGGGTATGCAGGGACCCCAAAACTCACTCTTGCCCCTTCCTCCTGTCAAAACTATGGCAAAAAAAATTGGTGCACCATGCACTGCGCAGAGCTTTAAATTCTCCAGTAATAATTTGGTGCGCAGCACTGGGTTCAGCCCTCCTAGCTTTGGCCAACATCACCTCTAGCTCAGTACGTACTTGAGTTGTGCACCCCTGGTGTAAAAGGTGGTACCCCTACCCACACCAGATCAGACATCTGTCATATACACAGCCCTTCTTCCAAAATATGGCACACATTAGTCTGTAAATATAAAATCCCCTGGAAAATTGAGTATTGGGGTACTTACTAACATTTTCAGAAGTTAGGGGGTACTTGCTACTTAAAAGGTAGAGAAACACTGCTCTAAATGACGCTGCAAGGAGAATGCGACCCAGAGGCCTCAGAAGACTCCAGAAAAAGGACACTGATAGGGTAGGTGCATAATTTAGGCAAAGAGCCTCACTTGTGCAGCTAAGAGAATAAGACCTGACTTAGTCAGACACCAGAGAAATCTGGCATGGACTTTTAGTGCCATGCCTGACAGTAATTTGATGGCATTAGGCCATTTGGGTGTTAAGACACCCATGGCAAAAACTGAAGTAACAGAAGAAAGATTTCAGCCAATAACATAGTCCATTGGGCTGGTACCAAGGGAAGCCTGGAATACTCAGATCTGCCTAAATCTGGAATAGGGAACTCTCCAATACCACAGTAACAAGCTTTAGACAGATCTAGGTCAATTCAGAACATGTAGCCTGTGGAAGAAAAGGGAAATCTAGATTTCACATCAACATATTAAAGCTTCACCAACTACACTAGCAGAAAGATCTTTCATTCCATGAAAGACAGGCTAATTGTACAGATTCTTAAGGACTATGTGGGGTGAGGAGGGGTCTTTCCCAAAGCTTACACCTGTCAACAATTCATTTGCAGATTACAGAAGAACAGTCCTTAAAACCACCAGTGACAATCAGCATCTTAGAAAAGTGGGGACATATTAGAGAGGATTTGCACAATATTCCAAGGTAAAGTACATGAGGTCAAATTTCTCAGCTAGCAGCAATAAAACAAAATCTCTGGGCCAACATCACTAAGAATTCAGAAGCACTGATGCATCCAATCATGCCATGGGGCCACCTGACATTTGTTAAAACAAGCAGAAATACTCAACAGATGATACAGATGTAGCTTACATCCATTCTTGTCCTTCTTTCAAGTGAAAAACCATAACTGTGCCTGATCTGGGTTAACTTGGAACTCACCCATCATTCAGATCATAAACTATGAGCACAAGGAGGATAATGTGACTGCAGGCAGCAGAAAAGGTGGAAAGATGGCAATCAACAGTATCAACATGTTGATGACATGGCAAGCATCTCAATCTATACTAGTAGCTTTGAACAGAGATCAGACATCAAAAGAAAAAGTAAATGGAGATCGGAGCCGTGGCTTGTCCAGGGGGAGCGGTTCCCACTGCTGCACACACCCCTGGGGGAGGCATGGGGGTATGTGCCCCCCTGATCTGTGCACAGGGCAAGGGCAGGCTGCCACTGTGCGCTCAGGGCGGCGCCAGGCTCTTCCCGGTGGGGGGGCAGCAGTACTGGGAGAGAGAGCTATATCGGTGAATTTTGGGGTGGCTCTAGCCCTACCTCCCAGCACCACTGCCTGCCCGCCCACCCCAAGTGCAGCCCGGGACAGTGTTCCCCGCCAAGAATAGCCCGGCCCAGCCTGCGGCCTTGAACACAGAGCAGTAGCCCACCCTCGCCTCGCACACAGATCCAGGGGTCACATGAATCTGCACAGATTTGTGGCACACATCTGAGCTGTGACTTGTACAGGGTGCACACAGCAGCAGGAACTCCCCCCAACTCCGGCACCCCAGACAAGCTGTGGCTCAGTCCTGTGACCCACCTACCCCAGCTGGGCAATGCCAGCCATAGCCCCACTCCCTCCCTCACCATGGAGGCCTCGATCTGACCCTCAAGATAACTACATGCCTCACATTTTATTTGTACTGGGGAGCTGGACCGAATGGGACCTGCCTATGTTTCGAAGAGAGCCAGCCCACCTGACATCTGTCAGTTTTTCTACCATGTCCCAACCTATCGTGAAGGTAATTGTCAGCTAGGGCATAGACTTTAACAAGTTCCCAGCATTCTTGTCTGACAATGCCATGTACACGTGCAAGGCTTTCTCCAATGTGTTCCAAGGAATGCTGCCCAATGCTGTTCATGTCACCTGCAATGTGCACATTCTGTCCCTAGTAAGTGACACCTGATGCACACAGTTCCCCAAGGTGGACAGCCTGGGGTCTTCTTCCAAGAAAGTACTTCAACTACTGTCCAGGCCATATGGTCTGGTACAGGCAATCTGAGCCAGTTAAAGTGGGGACTCACACGCCACTGTGCTCCTGCCACCAGGGACTGTGCTCAAACAATGGAATCTGTGGTTCAATGTGGTCTGCTACCATGTCAAGCATATGCAGCACTACCACCAGTTTGAGAGTTACCTGAAAAATCACACCCAGCACAGTGCTTTCTTAAGCTTCGAAGTCTCTTAGGGTGATACAAAATTCAAGATATTGTTAGCCACAAATGTCACTACCACCCGGGTCATGGAGCTCATGATGTGGTTTGAAGGCCAGCAGGCTGTGATCCACCACGCACACTATAAACTGATAGATTAATAAGCTCGGGTGAAGGCAGGACATCGCAAGAACCATCAAGCTGTCCCCGTGAAAACCAGTGCAGAAGGGACCTGTTCCAGGCAATAGCTGTGAAGCTGAACCAGTAGTCAAGTATGACCCATCACTGCCACTGCCGTTCAGAAAACCAGCTGCCCCCTTCCTTAGTGAGATTTGCATTTTGAACCCCAACCAGTCGCCTTTGCCAAGTTTTGACCCTCGGCTACTGAAATCAATCCCAGAATGGGGGGAAAAGAGCATGACAATGAACGTGCTGCTTATGTGAACTTCATCAAAAAGTGCCAGATGCCTGCGCCTGTGTTCTGATACTCTGTCCGTGACCAGTTTCCACACCTTTATGCCCTGGCAAAATGCTGCATCACCATTCCAATGAACTCAGTGGATGATAAGCATGCCATCTCAGCATATGGACAAGTGCTCACCCCACAGAGACAGAGAATGTCTCCAGTGACTGCAGCTAGGTACAGCACGCTCGTGTTTAATACATAGCATGAATTGCTTGTTTCAAGGTAAGCTCTTTTTATAATGTCCTTTATTAAAGTGCATCTAGTTGGTATTACTTGCAATTCATAGTGTGCACTGCTTTATTTTAATACATTTCATTTTAGACCTTAATTAAATGCTTAGATAGTTTAATAATGAATCAATTAATGGCTTCTGTGGGCTTAATCAGGTGGTTAAGCCTGTGGAAGCCATTAAGTGACGTGTTATTAAGCAAGCAGCAGTTTCGAGCCACCTGACAATCCGTGAGGAGGGGCAGGACTACTGGGGTCCCTCAGCCATAAGTGTGGGGGTCAGGGCGCTGCACCTGACCCATGAAAATGGCTGCCAGGCCCACGGTCTGCCTGCAAAATCAGCTGGCAGCCACCTTCAGTTCAGCAGACCCCCTACTTATAAATTAAATATAAGATAAGATGTTTGTTGACAATGCCTGAAAATTAGTAAAAATCTATACCACACTTTGTGAAGTATAGGTATCTGCTATATTTGATCTAGAACAGGGGTTTTCAACCTTTTTTAACAAGTGTACCCCTTTGATCTCAAAATTTCAGTTCACATACCCCATTGTACTTTTTTCGGAAAAAAATATGGGGGGGTGGAAATTAGTGCATTCGTGAATGGGGCCCTGGCTGGGCTGGGTCATGGGAATGATTTGCCCCTGCCTACTCCCTCCTGCACTGTGGTGGGCTCTTCCCAGTGGAGGGGGGGTGGGGTGGACTGTGCTATGGCAGGGGCTGCGGTCACCCCAAAATTTGTCATAGCCCCCCCAACCCCTTCCCAGCTCAGCACAACATCCCTGCCGAGAACAGCCCAGCGCTGCCTTAGCCCCAGCCCATAGCCTGCCCTACTCTACAGTTCACCCTGCCCCCTGTGCTGATCCAGGTGCCCTCCCAGGGGTACACGTAGCAGCGGCACGGGGGCGGGGGGGGCCTCACACGTGGCAGCCACCAGCCCGCTTGGCCACGCAACACCCCGCTTTCCTATGGGTGGCCATGGCTCCACAGGCTGCTGACGGGCCTTGTGCCTGGCTAGTCACGCGCGGCCGGGGGTGGGCACAACCCACCCCTCCCCCTGCCATTCAGACAGGCAGGGACAGGGAGGTGCCACCATGTGCCGTGTGGGGTCAGCACACCCTTCCCCCTGCCCAGGTAAGAGGCAAATGCGCTGGGGAAGACACTGCTGCCGTGCCCCAGGGCACACTTTGTCTCCGCGTGCACCCCTCTATGACTTAAGTATTCTTAGGGGTACGCGTACCCCCGGTTGACAACCCCTGACCTAGAACAACAGTGGATATACCATCAACATCTTCATTGTTTTACACTAGCTGAAGATAAGTACAAACGTTAACTTAATTTTTAGAGTTCAAACAAATCTGTTGTTGTGCTGATGCTAATTACCTCCTCAGATTTGTAAGTGTTGAAATGGAAACTCAGATTTGTCTGAAAAAAAGCTAGCTACATTAGGGGAAGTTAAGATTCCTAAAAAACAAACAAATTCATACTAAAAAATGTGTTTATAAATATAACCAACTACACAAGGTACTGTCCAAAGCATAAGCAATTTCTCTTTTGCAGAAACAAAATGTTTGAGGAGAAATTGGCTTTTAAAAAAGCTGTTTGAAAAATATTTTTTAAAATATCCAGGTATATTAAACAGCTTTCTTTGTCCTTTCAGAAAAATCCTTTCAAATTCCTTTTCCCTTGCACACCTTATAAAGTGCAACCTGCTTGCACCAGTAGAGACTATAAACTGTTTGATCATGTGCATTTTGCCTACTTCCACAATGCATCTACATCACCCTGTTTTCCGTTGTGCATTTGGAGGCAAGAACTGCAACAACTACAGGTCAGTCGTATCTTACATGGGGGTTAGGTGCTGAAGTCAGTGCGCAAGCGAAAATCGCGTAAGGCGAAAATCGGTGACTATACGCGGGGTGGGAGGGGAGGCAGGGCTTGAGTTTGCACGCGGCGCAGCGTTTAAAGTTGTGCGGCCAGCGGCAGTGGCGCAACACAGGGTGGTGGTGGGGATGGCTGCATGCTGCCCGGCCACCACCACGCTGCCGCTGCCACCCAGTGGCCGGCCACACAGCTCTGGCCACAGCTCCCTGGCAACAGCGGGAGGTTTTGGAGGCAGTGGCCATCACCGCCATAATGGGCCTCCAGGTAAGCAGCAGCGCCACGTGCAAGCTCAAGCCCTGCCTCCCCTCCCACCCCGCGTATAGTTGAATTCACGCAAGTTAAATGCGCATATATGTGACTGACCTGTACATCAGCCAAATTCTTACAGCAAATCCTAAGAAATACACTGTAGCTACACAAGCGCTTAGCTTTCATTAGTGTTCATATAACATTCCGACTATGCAAGTCAATAGATAAAAGCACAGGTTTATGGAATTAACCACTACACTTTATATTCTGGGTCAAGAGCCAAGCTACTGTTCACTCTTCAAAGCAGTAACAAATAGGGCTGTGCAAAGCTTCGTGTGCTGACTCGATTCAGAGGAGATTCAGTTCAATTTGGCAGCCGAATCACCAAATCGGGAAGACCAATAAAAAGGTCTGAATTAATTCAAAGCCTCTGAATAGATTTGGAAAAAAGATTCGGAGGAGATTCGGGCAATCCTTGCTCTCCGCCACAGGGAGCTGGACCCAGACTCCATGCTGGTAAGTAGGGGGTACCATGGGGGACCCCCATGAGGCCCCATCCCCTGCCTGCTCCCCCTTGACCCCCACTCCCTGCCCCAGCCCCATCAATGGCTGCCCCACCCAGCATCCCAGCTCTTTAAAAAAACAAAAACAAACAACACCCCCCCCCCAGCTGCTGAAGCGACCATTGGGGCCTCTGGGGGCTCGTGGCAGAACCCCCCCACACAGCGGGCAGGGGACGGTGCCTGTTTGATTTGGAGATTCAGCCGATTCTGCAGTGGCCGAATCTCTGAATCAGACTTGGTCGAATCAGTTCAGAACAGTGATTCGAATCACCAAATCAAATCACTGTCCCCCTGAATTGGCGGAATCTGAAGCAAATACTAGCCGCTTTGCACAGGCCTAGTAACAAATATAGGCAAAGGGCAGGTACCTCATTCATAAAAATGAAACCATGGTTCATACAGGATCTGGGCTATTTAAGATGTTTTGTAGAGTACACTCTTCAGTTACGGTTTCTTGGGTTTTTCCCTTTTTCGTTTTGATAACGCTCAAAATTCAAAACCTAGCACTAATGACATTACACAAAGGGTATAAGCTGCTAGTCCAAGCATCTCTACTTAGTAATTTTTCATCTATACATATGCATGGCAAAAAGTAACAGAAGCAAAGACTACATGAATCTTAGCAAACAATTCTGTTAATAAGAATGATAAGACCTCAAGCAATTAAGGTGTCTAGGAATAAGCAGTAGACACTGTTGCTGGGCAAGTAATAGCAGATGTAAGGACACAACTTTAAAGTGGTATGACAGAGTAAGGAAAAAAAAATGGTCAGAAAAAAGTTTGGAATCCTATGAATGTGGAAACTGAGTAGTTCTGAGCAGGGTGGATTTGATTTAAATGAAATAGGTTTAAATTATTATTTAAATCGCTGGTCAGGAAGCATCGATTTAATCACTGTTTTCTACAAAAAGTCCATTCTTGTTGGTTGATATAATCTTCATCCAAACAGGGTCTATTATGGCCTGGCAAGCCTGCTGCCATGATAGGTTTTTCCCTTCTACCATACCATTCTCTCACTAGAACTCAAATCAATAGAGAAGCTATACTCAAACTTATCCCTCAAAACTTCTGGAATACTCTGCTCAAAATGTTTCTCTTTTGTTTCTAGTGCCCCTCCCTCCTTGCACACATCTCCAGACTCCTCCTCCTTGCCCAGATCGACTCCATCCCCAACAATCCTCTATTCAATTAACTTCTTGAAACTCTGCACTTTTAGAGAGAGGTAAGGGGCTTGACTCCATGTACACAAACTTGCAGAGAGACAATAGGGCTGATGGGTAGGTAATCAGGTCTGTTCTCTCTCATCTCCATGTACTGCCTTTAACAAAGATGTTGTCTCTGGAGACACAAAACCACAGTTTGAAAACTGAAACTAAGCATCACAGAGATGCTTAATGCTTCTAAACTGAAGCATAGAATGGTAGAATGGCTTTCTTTAATCTTTACTAATCTATAGAGGAGCCTCTGGGAACCCCATAAGACTGGGCCCCTAACAGAGTCCGCGGCCTGTTGTGACCTACTTATAAAAAACTTTTCTAAAAAGGTTACATGAATATATTGTCTCAAATAGTATATAAATTAAAAGTTATAATTCCTATTCCACTTAGATATCTTTGAGCTTCAACATATTAAAGATATTTTTAATTTAAGATAAGATGCTTTAAAAAAAATAAACCTAACCAAAAAACCCATAGAATAAGATTAAATTAAAAACAAATCTGATTTAAATTTAAAAAAATCACATTTAAAAAATTGTTGATATTGACTGGTTAAGAGAACCCCTATGATCTATAAAGTCTGATTCAACATATCTCCTTTGGGGGAAAAAATTGCAATAATTCTTGAAACAATTCTGTGTGAATCTCTAAATCTAAAACAGACTTTTTAGAATAGCCAAATTGAACAGCCGTCTTATTTCCAGACACCAGGCCAGCTCTGTATATGTGGAGAAAAGCATATACAGATGTTAAAAAGCAAAGTTTGAACCAGGACTTTGTTTAACATCCGGTTCAAATTAGGATAGAATGCACGTATTTGATAAAATTGAAGAAGTGGAAAAAATTATTCAGCAGAGAAGAGGACTAAATTAGTTGGGGAGGAAGTGAAGATTCTATAGATGCCAGGGAATAAGTATTTTAAAGCATTCAAAGCGCAAGTGGGATCCTAAATATTTGAAGGCATAATTTATATTTATATGCTCCCCACAATTCCTTTAATTAAAAAAAAATTAACATCAAGGGGAAACCAGGAGGTTAATAGGTCTTATAACATTTGTGGAAATACAGAATGTAGTAAAGCTATAGTTGACAATATGTAAAGCAGCAAGAGGAATTTTTTTGTGTGATATCTTACTGGACCTCCTATATAATTGAGGAAGATGTTTGACAAGATTTCAGGCACAGTTCATCCTTGCCTTGTACATTTCCTGGACTATCCTCACTACAAGATCACTTCAACTCAACTACAATATACAAGATGAAATACAACTGAACCACAGGGACCTGAACCTGTTCAGCCTCCAAAAGAGAAGGCTGAGAGGGGATCTAGTGGCAGTCTACAAACTAGTCAAGGGGGACCAGCAGGCATTGGGAGAGTCCCTGTTCCCCCGAGCATTCCCGGGAGTTACAAGAAACAACAGACACAAGCTAGCGGAGGGTAGTTTCAGGCTAGACATTAGGAGGCGCTATTTCACTGTCAGGGCAGCTAGGACCTGGAACCAACTTCCAAAGAAGTGGTGCTGGCTCCTACCCCTGGCGGTCTTTAAAAAAAGGCTGGACGAACATCTGGCCAGGGTCATTTGACCCCAGTACTCTTTCCTGCCACAGCAGGGGGTTGGACTAGATGATCTCCTCAGGTCCCTTCCGACCCTACCAACTATGTTTATCAGCCTTTAGTCTCATGTTCAGACAACTGGTAGCAGAAGATGACCTATGCAGTTCCTCTTTAAGAGTATGCTCCTTGGATTTCTTGACCATATCTTAATGGTGACTTAAAGCAATGACCTATAAAAAAAGTGATCTAAAAATGAAATTTTTAGAGAAACGAGGAATGCAATTCTTACTTAAATTCCATGGGAATTAGAAATTCATGGTTGGAAGTAGCTACTTTGATTATCTAGTACGATCTTCTGAATAATCACAAGCCATAGAATTCAGGCTGGTAATTCCTGCATCAAGACTAGTTCTTGACTCCTTTGAAAAATTTCAGTATTAGATAATACTTGCTTAATAGCAGGGTGATTCTAAATTGAGAATCTAATCCAATTTTGAATGACACAGAAAGATGCATTCTTCAGTTCATCAGATGACTATACTGAAGATTTTTTATGATAACAGACCTCTCCAGGATATACACAAGATCATACTGTTACTTAATCTCTCTGATATGTGGTGTACTGTAACATAAAAAAAACTGTTAATGGAACATGTTAAAGACTTAAGAAGAATGCTGGAAAATTAAAGAGTTAACCTCACAAATGAGTAGACAACCAGAACAATAATTTAACTGCTATTCTTCACTTGCCTGTTTTGGCCTATTCCAGTGGTGCTCAACCTTTTCACCCCACAGGTTGGATGGAAGGTGCCTGGTCCATCTGTGGGCCAGATCCAGCACATGGGGCTCGTGAAGCCCAGGGTACTGCTCCACTGTTGCCAAACTGCTGAACCTGTGGGGAATCCCACAGGTCAGATGCCTTGGCTCCATGGGCTGGATTTCACCCATGGGTCAAGAATTGAGCACACCTGGAGCATCCTATATAAAATGGACTTGCTGAGGAATGCTGGATCAATGGGTACCACTGAGACAAAAGTGTGAAATAAAAATACTAGACTTAATTCAAGTATCAATTAGAACAATCGACACAGGCAATTACAGGTGCATCACACATTGACAGACCATTTTAGAGCAACAAACATGACAGAACTGCAAAATAATGCTGCATAGTCAGCAAGATATAAATGTAAGCATGATGCTTAGCACCATAATATGCAAAGATGAAGTAATGTAACCAATTCATATTCTTTGCCTTCCTGAAATAATCAAGTTGAACAAAGTTCTGTTTAACCTCTTCAGCTTCATAAGAAAGTCTGCCAAGCAACAAACTAAGAAGAGTCAACACAGGTACATGTTATGATAGATTTATTAAATGTGCCAAAAGTAGGAAAGCAATTTGGTGACTATTCTTTGTGAACTACTCAAATGAAGTCCCATACAAAGTCAAATGCCTAGCTCTCAGCCATGATAAATATGAAAAATTTGTCATAAACCTGCTAAAAGTTCTTATATAACATTTAGTCCAGTACTTGTTACAATTATAGTTGCATTAACCTAACAATTGTCTTGGATGGGAGGGGAAACTTTCTCCAAAGACTGTAGACAACTAGAACTGTCATTGGTTTTAAGCACTGGGGTCACACAATGCTTCCCCAGTAAAGACGCATTTATTTTTCCACCATACAGGTAAACCTGTAGTAAGAACAAGTTTCCTGGAAGTTCAGTTAATTCAAAGAGGAAAACCTTGGAAGATGCCCAAACACAAGGGATTCAAAGAGGTTTTGCAGAGTATCAATTAAAAGCAAGTGGAAGCATAGAGGCAGCAAATCTTTCAATGAGAAGGATTTTGATGCATTTCAAGTATAAATAGAAATTACTAAGTTGAAGAGCAGAGCATGCCTGTGGCTTTTACAGAAATGTGCCAGGCAGTACAAAAAAAGGACAAGCAGCAGCTCAGACTAAGCAGCCAAATATACATATATAGAATAGAACCTGAGTTTATTGTTTGTTGAACACCGCTTTCTTCATTCCTACTAATAGAAGACAACTTAAGTGTCTCTCTCACAACTCAGATACACAGCAATACACTTGACACTCACAGTAATACAGTATTCTCAAACACTCCCATCATATATACGTTTAAGTGATTATACTGTAGAAACAGTACAGCAGCCTAATGAATTACACACAAGGCCACCACTGAAAAGAATCTTAAAAGCTGCTTAGCATTACTATATTTAATAGTTTGAAAGGAAACCCAGAAACAGATCATTAATTATCCCACTCCCCAGCAACAACGTATTAACAAAGGGCAATAGCAGAATCTTCCTGCTTAAAAACGAACTTATTTACGTTATAACAGGTTAGAAGATTTGCATTCCAAACAGAATCCTCCCCTTTTAAGAGAAGTAGATGTAGAACACACCGTTTCGAAAAGCCTAGACTTTCGGAAGTGAATTATAAGATTAGGAAGACTGGACTTTTCAGTCCATGAAAACAAATAGAATTAGTAATTGGGAAACCTTTTTTAAGTAGTAGATGTTTGCTATATTTAGACCACCTCAGTTACTAAAAAGCTTTCTACTGTTCATGAATCTGATACATTCTAGCAGGACATACAAGCAGAGAAGGTCTTACTCTACAGGAATCTTAACTGCTATATCTATTTAATCTGAAAGAAAGGAGCAGCAAACTCATAAAGCTTAAGAACTAGAATGACCCCTAATTAGATATTAAGAAAAACTTTCAGAAGGAGGGTGGTAAAACACCGGAACAGGTTCCCCAGAGAGGTGGTGGAATCTCCACCCTTGGAGATTTTTAAGACCTGGCTAGACAAAGTGTTGGCTGGGATGATCTAGTTGGGGACGGTCCTGCTTTGAGCAGGGGGTTGGATTCCATATGACCTCCTGAGGTCCTTTCCAACTGTAATTTTCTATGATCCTATGACCCATCACAAACTAAAACCTCAGTGGTTGCACCCCTCTACACTGCTTGGTCTTATATGTCACTGGAAACCAAAATACATAAAAAGAAACCAGTTACTTCCACCATATTATTGATCTGACTAAAAGTCTTACAAGATAACTAGTCAGCATGAGCCTTCCTGTGCAACAAGATTTAGATATTGACAACTGAGGTAAGAGACCAGATCCCTGGTATCTGACTCATAAATGCCCAGCACAGACCGCCAAGCAAGATGAGAACATCCTGTGGAAGAATGCAGCTATGAAAACCCAAAGCTCAGATAAGAGCTAAAAAGCAGAACTGCACTTCACATCAAATAAGTGATCATCAATAGCCTACAACCAGAACATTCCTAGCATCATCCCTAGCATAACTACACCGACTCCAGCGCAGGGGGTGACTGGCCCCCACGTGGCCAAGTGACCCAAATACACTGCAACCTCTCTCTTCCCCAGTGCAATCTGATCACCCCGGGAAGCACCAGTTAGCAGGGCCCCGCAGCAGCTCAGCCTGGCGATGGACACAGGCATGGCTTGGACGCAGCACTGAAGCCCCGCACAGCCGTGATGGCCTGGGCCGCCGCAGCAGCAGCAGCCCTCCACAGCCGGAGGGGCCCCGGGGCGGCACAG
>NW_005843244.1:214403-221334 GCF_000455745.1 Alligator sinensis | reverse complement strand
AGGAGGCTGCCCTGGCAGATGTCGAGCCGGCAACTCCTGGCGCTGGAGGCCTTGATGTGCAGCTTGACATGATTTTCTGGCGTTTTTTAAATCACTTACAAGCATGGAGGAAAGGACGCCCAGGGCTGCAGCCTGCTTTGTTTCATTTGCAAAAGCGATCATTCTTAGGCCAAGCTCAGACACGAGCATGGGGGCAATTCATTCAGATAGATTCATTTGACTGTTATCTCTGAACATTTACCTTCCTTGAGATGCTGCTCTTTTGGCCTCAGGAGCTGACATAACGGTGACATCAAAACCACATGCATAAGACCAGGGCTTCCTGGTCTGGGGATTCCCTGCTTCTTCAGGCCAGCCCCCACACAGGTTTTCTGTTAAGAAATAGTAATACAGCTGCTTTAACCAAAACAATGTAGCAATATGAGATAAGCAAAAGAGAAACTGAGACGTGGCATGGTCTATGCATCTGCCAGGCATGCAAACAGCAATGAACTCATTCATTCATTCATTGGCAGCAATTGGTTTCTGGAGACTGTGGGGATTGTGCCCTTGGTAGGTTACTGGGTACCACCACAGCTTCTTGAGTGACTGAGGAGCAGGGATCTGGATTTTCTGTTTGCCATGGAAAAACATGGTAAAACCCAAATATTCTTATTTGAAGGAGAAAACCCCAGATGTTCTCCTTGAAAGGAGAAAAATGCAGAAAATGGTGGCTTTCCCCTTGCAGGCTGGCAGAGTTGCAGCCTGCAAGGGGCAGGGCGAGTGGCAGGAGGGCGGCCAGGCAGAGGGTGCTGTGTACAAGTGCACATCTGTGTACAAGTGCATGCACACGGCCACCAGGCAGCCTGGAGAGCAGCTGTCACAGGTGTGTCTGGCCCCTATAGTGCAGGGGGGGAGGGAGCTGGACAGGGCTGGGGCTGGGACTGCTGCCCAGCTAAGGCGGTGCTTGGGGCCTGGGACCAAAATGCATAGCCGCAGGGCCTGGGCAGGGAGCGAGATGGGGTGGTGGGTGACTTGTGTGGCTGGGAGGGGAGGGAGCTGGCTTCCTGCCACTGTGCGCACTCCTGGGGCAGCATGGGGGGCATGTGCCACCCAGATTTGTGCGCAGGGGCAGGTACGGGCGGTCCGCTATGGGCTAGGGCTCCCCACCCTGCTGCCCTCCTCCTGTGGTCTTCAGGGCCCAGTGTGGCAGGGCAGAGAGGGACCAGGTTGGGAAGCTTGTTGCCACCACTGGGACCTCTGTGCCACCATAGTGAGGTGCCCCCTGCCCGCTCAGCAGCAGCGGGAGTTGCAGCGCAGGGTTGTGTCCCTCACTGCTGCTGGGCAGACAGGGGGTGCCTTGCCATGGTGGTGTGGGGCTCCCGAGCCCATACCTGCCCCCCCATATATATATCAATTGATAGATAAAATAAAACACCACTATATATATATATATATATATATATTAGTGGTGTTTCATTTTAATCATAGAAAAATATGGATTCTGGGGTTTTTAATCAGAGAATTTGCATGGTTTAAATCAGAGAATTTGCAGTTTTTAAACTGAGAAAACCGGGATCCCCTCTGAGGAGTCCGATGTACGACAGGCAGACCCTCTGGCAAGTTCCACATACAAACTTGGTTGAGCTTCAACTGGCATGCTGAGTACCGTTTTGCCTTGCCTGCTTCCAACACCTCTTCTGTAGCTCATCATTGACCCTCTCCATCTTCAAGTGATGTAGGCTCTGCTTCATGGCAACTTTCCACTTGCAATGGTCTGAAGTAGTTGATTCCCAGCATTGGCCATTGATGCACAGCTCATGAAGGTTTTTCTTGCAGATATCAACAAAATGGAGTATGGGCCATCCAAGTTGACGCTTGCCAGTGGTCAGCTCACCATAGACTATGTTCTTGGGGATTCAGCCATCGCTCATATGGTTCACATGTCCTAACTAACGGAAGCATCTCTGTCTCAGGAGCACAAATATACTGGGTATCGTGGCCTGTTCCAGAAGAGCTGCTGCCAAATCTCCGAATCACCCAGGCCCATCCACTGCCTGCTCTTCCAGCCCGGCAACAGCTGCCCCACCTGCCCCAGCTCCCGGATCTTTGAAAAAAAAACCCTGGACTCACCGGGTGCTTCCAGGATGGGGGGAGAATCCCCGCTGCCCCCCTCTGCCCCATGTTGCATGGAGGAGCTCTTCACAACCCCCCCAACCCCCTCCCCCAACTCTCCCAGCCCTCCCCATGGCTGCCCTGCCCGCCCCAGTTCCGGCCCTTTACGGAAAAAAAAAACTCCCAAACCCCAGGCTCACTGGTTCCTGCCTGGCAGGGGGTGCCACTGCCCCCCGCTGCATGGGGGTTCTTTGGTGAAATCAACAAATACTAGGTTCAGAGATTTCCTTTGTTCATGGCACTTTTCTTGTAGCTGCCTCAAGGAAAATGTCATATCCATTGTGAATCTACCAGATCTGAAACCACATTGAGAAACTACATTGAGAAACCAGTAAACTCAGTGCTCAGTTTAAATTCCTTTCGATTTTCTACGAGGAAGGGGAGTTTCAGAGTCACTGTATTGAATACAAAATCAGGAAAACAGTGATGTGGACAGAAGAAAAGTAAATAGAACAGGAGGAATTTCGTAATATAAAAATGAATAAACGAGAAAAATTCACCTTTAAAGTTCAAGTGGAATTGGCCAAGACAACTACAGGCTAGAGACTCCTGTCTGTGCATCAAAGTGACTTTGACATTAATGTGGAAAAATGTGTTGGTGAAGATGCAATGGAGAGTGTTTCACCTGTTAGCTTTGCTTTAGTGTTTGTAAGAATTCCCAGATGGCAGGGGTCATTATAGTATACTATTCTCCTTTGGCTTAGTTATTTCTTTTCATGCATCATTGCTGCAGAATCACATCTAGTTTTCAAACATTGGTATACTCCTGTAACTTAAGCAGGGAGAATAGGATCACATTCAAGTGCCTAAGTGCACTTAAGTGCCTAATAGGTGGGACAATATCCCCAAGTGTTGAAGAAAAGGATAACTATAACAACATGGAAGTAAATGGAAAACGGGATAGAATGCAACATTGTTTTATCAAAGATAGGTTGTGGATGCTAAGATAATGCCTTTTTTAGTTAGGTAACTGATACTTTAGGAAAAGGAAATGCAGTAGATCTCCTCCGTTGGGTCTTCACTGAAACCTTATTCATGATACCACATGGAGAGAGTATTAGTTAGGATGAAGAAGATGAGAATTAGCGGAAAAGTTTGAATGTGGGTAAGAACCTGGCTAAAACAGAGAGGACAGCGTATTGCATTGAAAGGAGAAGTACTGGGTTGGAGGGAGGGTACTAGTGGAGATCCTTAAGAGTGGCTTAAAGACCAAGCTTTACAGAATAAAACCTTTGCAGAATAAAACACTGTGATGTTCTTGAAAACTGTTTCTTGCATTATCCACCGTCAAATTCAAGACATGATTCAAATTCTGCGTTGTAATGTGATTGTGGGCAGGTGGAGGCACAAAAAACAGACAGTTGGATCCTCTTTGAAATTCTTTCAATCTCAAACTTCCTGAAGATCCAAACATAATTCAAGTACAGAATGTTTTCAGACAATCCTTTCATGCCCCTGAGATTTAATTCTAAATATTTTGAAACACGAGGAACTAACTTTCTTACAAGTGTTATACATGATCAAAACCAGTAATCATTATGGAGTTGCTACTGTCTCTCCTGCAGAACAAGGAATAGAACTCTCTTCTATTCAAAGTTCATACCAATCAAGTTAGAAGGGACTATTATGACTATTCAGTCTGACCTCCAACATAACACAGATTATTTCACCCAGTGGTCCCTGCCAGAAGCTCATGATTTCAGGACAGGCTGAAGCAAGTCTTCTAAAAAGATATCTGACCTTATTTTAAGGATTTCAGGCCATGTAGAATCTACAGCACCTTGATGCATTGTTCCAATGTCAGAATACATCATGTGTTTCTATGTTGCTCCTGTAGTACTCAAGCTCAGCTGAGAAGTACAACCCCTAGCCACTTTATCTCAACAGCCACCAAACCTGGACATGCAGTGAAGCCATCTTGAGGACACTGCTGCTTCTTTTGAGCTCCTTGTCACCTGTGTGCTTGAGAGCAGCAGTGGGGGGCACCTTAGCATTCTGAGTTTGGCTTGTGCAGAGTACAAGCAGGTGAACAGTGTACTTCTCACAGGAGCACCACAGAAGCTGTATAGACTTGCCCTTCACATTTGCACCATATTTCTAGTCTGAATTTGCCTGGCTTCAGTTTCCAGCCACAGGATCTTGTGTTGCAGTTGTCTGTCAAGGGATCTTCTTTCCAAGCAGCATTTATAAACCATGATCAAGTTGCTTCTTACCCATTTCTACAATCAGCTAAATAGACTGAGCCTCTTACATCTTGTAAGGCAAGTTTCTGAGGCCTCTAATTCTAGTAGCATTTTTCTCAGACTCAGTTTTCAACATCCTTTGTGAACTGTAGACACCATAAGTGGACACAGTATTCCAGTAATCCATTTAATCCAATTTAATAGGTGCTGCATTTATTTTTATAGTGCTAATTTCATTATCACAAGCTAAGTGAAGAGCCCTAAAAGGGTCTCAAAGAAGTGATTTGAAGTCTGAAAACCTGCCTTACAATGAGAGATTTAAGCAGCTCAAGCTACTTAGCTTGTCATAATAAAGGTTAAGAGGCAACTTCTTCATGGTCTGTAAGTGCCTTTTACTATTGCTCTTGGTTATGATTTGTGTTACAGTAGAAACCAGAGAGTTCTAGTTGTGATCTAGGCCTCATTGTCACTGGCACTGTCCAAACACATTATAACATGTAGGCTCTACCCCAAAGAATTTACAATCTAATGGAAGACAAGATGTAACAAAAGCATGAAACAACCAGAAACAAACAGGAAGTTGGAAAGGGGGCTAGGAAACATGGTTCCTTCAGTCCTGTCATTAACTTTGGTTGTTCTGGTTCTAAAGGTATTATTAAAGCCTGGAATCAAACAAGCCATCATGGGGATTACCAGCCAGTGTCCTGGGTGAATAAATCTTAGCATAGGAAGGAGGACTGGAAGCTACATGGACTGGAAACTACATGGGTAATAGGAACAATGCTGAGAGCATGTCTTATGTGAAGGCCTGGAGACAAGGCAGCAACAAAAGCATTTGTTTACATGACTTGCAGGAAGAAGTGGAAGAATGGGACTGAGTGGAGGGAGGAAAGAGGTCTGATTAAATTAAGTGTCAATAAAGTAGAGAGGGATGAGAAGTGTGACTTTGATAGTTTGCTGGAAGTAGGATAGTTGGAGGGTGTGACAGGGTGGCCAAGACACCCTGCCACAGTACAGTAAAGAAACAAAATTTACCCGAGGATGCCAAAGAAACTGCGCCAAGTCAAGGAGGGGAAGATGCCGTGCCCCAATTAATTAAAGGAACCAGCTGGGGCTGCAGCAGTTCAAAGGTTGCCATGGCAAACCCAGCTGCTGGAGTTCGAGTCTGGGTGAAGGAAAATGGCACAGCAGACAGAAAAGAGAAGAAGCCTGCTGAAAAAAACAGGAAAACAGCTGTGTCCAGAAGACAGTGAATCAGACGCTGCCACAGGGGATACAGCAGGGAAGCGAATTTAAAGGCACGCTGAAGGAGTACCCAGGGTTGGCCCAAAGAAAAGGAAAGCGAGGTGCAGGTAAAGAGGACACCAAGAGAAGAAGAGAAGAGGAACCAACCCCGAGGCTTGGAGGAAAGCCTTGGTCCCTGGACTTACCAAAAGAGAGCCAGCGAAGTGACAGAGGAGGCCCCTCTGTCAGTGGCTCCAGTCCCAAGGAGTGAAGAGAACTGCTTCAGGACCCTGGAAAGAAGAAGAGATGTGGGCAAGATTATACCTCCAGCAAAGGTGAGTCCATCGTGATCCTGAAGGTAAGGGTGGGATTAGAACTGAGAGGCGGCCGTCTTGGGACCTGTGCAGGGAAAAATGGGGCAAGCAGCCAACTTAGCAGGAGACCCCAGTAAGGGGGCACACGGGACTAAGACCGGACTCTCTGTCTAGTAGCAGACAACATCAAGCCCAGAACATCTTGTGTGGTTAGGGCAGTGTATGGGGATGGTGGAGCCCTGCGAAAATAATCAGACCTGAGCCTTTAACCAAGTTTTTGTCTTCCAAATTGTTTGGTACCTCTCTAGACATCAAAGGCGTGGCAGGAGAGTTTTAAGGGACAGAACACAATGGTTACCACAGAGACACAACCTGGCTCCAGGCAGCACGACACTGCTCTCCTTACAGAGGGATTCAAAGGAGGAGGTAGAATATGTGGTCAGAATGATAAGCCAGAAAGAAGACCTTTTTGTTAAAATTAAGAGATTCCTATCCCTCCTATAATTAATAGCTAATATAATAAAAGGCTTAGTCTGTCTGTCTGTCTGTGACACTTTTGGGCAACTGCACATGCACCGCCGAGAGGGTGGGTGGTGATTGGCTGTGCGGCCCAGGCTGCGCGGGCCCAAGTTTGTGCCACTGCTGGGGAAGTTTGTGGCAGCAGCAAACATGCCTGGCTGTCTGAGCAGTGGGGCTTCCCTATGCCTCTCTGCCTGAGGGCAAAGGTGGGGATCATGGTGGCAGTGCCTCCCTGCTGCCCAGCCCCACCACCCCCTAGAACAGCCAGCAGGGAGGGAGGGAGGCGGACCCAGGCCAGATGGACACAGAGTGGTGGGGGGTTGTAGAGCGGGCCTGGACCCAGAGTGGCAGGGAGGGGGGTAGAGCGGGGCTGGACCTGGAGTGACAGAGGCGGGCGCCAGACCCGGAGCGGTGGGGATGGGAGGGTAGAGCAGGGATGGACCCGGAGCAGTGCGGGGTGCGGGGGGTGGAGTGGGCCCAAATCCAGAGTTGGGGTGGGAGCGGGGGCAGATGTGGAGCAGCGGGGCGGGGGGTGGA
>NW_005843244.1:198065-214263 GCF_000455745.1 Alligator sinensis | reverse complement strand
GCCGAACCCAGAGTAGCATGAGGAGTGGAGCAGCACTGGCTGTGCGTGGAGTGGGGCCAGGCCTGCATCTGGCCGCTCTCTGCCCCCCTTCCCCACCACTACATGTCTGGCTCTGTGAATGGCATGTGCCTCCGGCAGCGGTGAGCAGGAAGCTCTCGCAGATGCCACCAGCACTGTCGGTGGTGGCGGGCGGGGTGGGGTGGGGAGCGCCAACCATGGATCAGCAACCACCAGCAGGTGCCGCCAGCAGTGGCAGCAGTGGCCAGGGGCAATCATGGACTGGTGGCAGTGTGGCAAGGGGCAACCACCCGCAGGCACCACTGACAGTGTCAGTGGTGCCTTTTTGCAGGGGGTGCACTGCCACACGCAGGGGGTGCACCCTACACATCACCCCTGTCTGACCCCACTCCACCCCCAGCCCCGTGCCCCAGCTGTTCCGGATCTGGCCGGCTCTGTTCCTGCCCGCCTTACCTGCACCCCCGTCATTCTTGACAGGCAATGTGCTAGTGACTACATAATGATTTAGGAACTTAGAGCTGGAAGAGACTACCTGGATCATAACACAGGCAACCGTGTCATCTAGTTTCTGTCATAAATTTATCAAGCTCTCTATTAAAACAGTTTAATTTTTGTCTCTACTGTTACTCTGGGGAGACCATGTTATTGCAGTAGTGTAATGGAGAGGGGACAACAGTCCCAAGTGCTGCATTTGGTGGGGGCACAAAAATAACCACTGCTTCAGCTGAAGGCTGGATGTGTTGCTGCCATCAGCTGCCCTGAGCTCTGAAGCTGCCCAAGACACAGAATTTCCCTGTCAAGGCTCTGTATGATTGGTCTGATCATGAAAAACCTAATTCACAGGATAAATGTATTTCTAGGCAGTTGATGCTGGTTTGTTCATGCGCCATCATGGTCACTTAATTGAAAATAGCCCCATACCTTTCCTGATACATTTTTAGGCAGCCATTGTGATGCCTCTTAATCTTTGTGTTGCAGGACTAAACAAGCCAAGCTTTTTTAGGTGTGCTCACATTGTGACAGCAGTAGTCCTGGCTGAGCTGTTCCCATCCTAACTAACCTACCTACTCCTGCATGCATGGTCCCAACCCAGAAATCCACCAGTGGAAACACTTCAAGACATCCCTACGTAGTTACTCTTGACACCTCATTTGTATTGCCTTAGCCCACTAAATCTTCCACTTAGAAGCAGGAAAGTTGAAGGGACCTCAGGATGTCATATCTAGTCCAACCCCCTTCATCCCTGTCTAAACAACCCTCAACAACTGTTTGTCTAACTTATTGTAAAACCCTCACACACAGCTACCAGGCACAATGCCTGCAATGTCAAAAACACCCAAATGGGCCACCAGTAAAGCAGGGGAATGAGGGCATTGTCAATGTCCTACCATTGCAAGGACAGGAGTAGTTGTTCAAGAGACCCAGGAAGAAGGCCACACACTGCTACAATGGAAGGCAAGATCTTTCACAGTCGGTGCCAATCTGAACATGGATAAAATCCCTTCCAGATCCCAAATGTAGTGATCAGTCTGAATCTGACAGCCGGGAACCTCTGGGTTTAAATCCTGGTAGGAATATCAGCTTACTTTAGTCAAAATCCCCAGCCTTCCCTGCAGCCAATACTCTTTGTTTCTAAAGATAGTGAAAAAAACCCTGTGCAGTAGTGTTGCATCAAGCTTCCTGCCATGCAACACTACTGCACAGTAGTCACAAACTACTGCACAGTCAGCATCACGTGTAGACACTTGTAGTGTCATGTGTAGACCACTGTGTGCTAATTTCATATCCACAGTGAACTTCAGTAGCATACTCCTACTTTTTTCTCCCAAGAGTATCAATAAAATATTAAGTAAGCTTTGTCTTTAAGCCACTCTTAAGGATCTCCACTAGTACCCTCCCTCCAACCCAATACTTCTTTCAATGCAATACACCATCCTCTCCATTTTAGCCAGATCCTTACCCACATGCAAACTTTTCCACTCATTCTCATCTTCTTCATCCTAACTAATACTCTGTCCGTGTGGTAACATGAATAAGGTTTCAGTGAAGACCCAACGGAGGAGATCTACTGCATTTCCTTTTCCTAAAGTATCAGTTACCTAAGAAGGCATTATCTTAGCGTCCACAACCTATCTTTGATAAAACAATGTTGCATTCTATCCCGTTTTCCATCTACTTCCATATTGTTAGTTATCCTTTTCTTCAACACTTGGGGATGTTGTCCCACCTATTAGGCACTTAAGTGCACTTAGGCACTTGAATGTGATCCTATTCTCCCTGCTTAAGTTACAGGAGTTACCATAGAAGGCAGGTGCATCCTCCTTCTCCTCACTGCTTTTTGTGACTTAGTTTTATGGCTGAGATAGTAATCTGTTACAACTCAATGGGCACATTTACACATGCATTTACTCCAGCCTAGATTTACTGTACAGTAAGCTGCAGAGTAAGGGTTTTGGGGCATGTCTACACATGCCCCTATGACACCGTTGTTACTGCATCATCATTTAATACTTCTTTTTGGAAGTACATTTAGTACTTCTTTTTGGAAGTACTAAATGATGGCACAGTTAAAGCCCATACTGCACTGTGTGTGTAGTGCATGGTTATTTTTAGCTGCTAATTCGCCATAGCAATGCACTATGCTGAGGGAGTGTGTTGCTATGGCTGTGTAGCTGCAGTGTCATAGTTTTTGTCCGTGGACACTATGTTGCCATAGTGCATTGCTATGGAGATGTAGTGTCACATGTAGATGCGCCCTTTGGGCAGGTGTCTACATATACAGGGATTAAGCAGAAAATTTGCTGCCAGGTCCCTGCAGCCCTGTAATGTGTCCCTGTGGCCACTCGGGGGAACCCCAGGCTCCATTTGCAGCTGCCAGCACCTGGAAGCCAACCCCGCTCTCTGCTTCTTGTGCAGCCTCTTCCTTACTCAGGAGCTCAGAGGCAGCACGCAGCAGTTTTCTCCATGGCCACTCCGCCTTCCCATGCTATGGCTACCGCAGCCCCCGGTCCTTGCAGTGACGACCAATGCCCTGGGCTCCTGCTGGCTGCCGTGATCACCCTGCTGGCCCGCCACGCCAACTGTTGTCTGACCCATGACTATTTCCCCCTGTCCAGCTCCCCCGTGATCAGCAGCCACCTGCCCACCTGCAGAGCACTGTCCCAGGGCCACAGCTACCGCTGTGCAGCTGTTGCTGCCAGGGATGCCAACGAATGGCTTCTGGACGCTATTGCTGGGGATGCTGTGACCCTCATGGCTTTCAGAACTGGGGCAGCAGTTTGCTGCCAGCAGCCGAGGAGGCAATATCTGGCTGAGCTGCTGTTTGGAACATCTTGGAGGTAAGAGCATGAGCTACTGGGGATAGCAGGAGGCTCCTGGTCCTGGGCATGACTGGAAATTGCACCCTGCCGGGGAAGGGTGGTCTGGAGTGGGACAGTCCCCAAGAAATGCCAGGCCAGTTACCTCCCCAGTGAAAGGTGGGTAGGGGTGCCTCAAACCCCCAGCCCCCACCATCTGGTGGGTTACAGTGAGAGAAGGGGGCCGGGGGGGAGGCATGCCTATAAAGAAGCACCTGAGTCCTATAGGGGTGTAGGACCCTGGAGTTGTGGGCCAGGCAGACCAGGAATGAGGCACCTGAGTCTTAAGGGGTATAAAACCCCAGGCCCTAGTAAGAGGGCGGAGTGTGGGTCCCAAAGAGAGTGATGCGTCACCCAGTGAGGGGTTATGGGCAGTCAGCCCAGAGTTGGCGAACTGCCCGGCCACGGCGCAGATGAGAGTCACGGGAAAGACCCAAAAGGATGAGCCAGGGCCACTCAAGGAGTGAAGAGATAAGCCTGATGGCCTACAGGAGCCACTCAAGGGAGCAGGGCAGGGTGTATGTGGCCCAGAACAGGGCAGAGTGACAGAGGCCCAGTGAGAGGGGGGTGGGGTGAGTGAGGCCACAAATAGGTCAGTGTGCAAGAGGCCTAACAATGTACTGAGTTTGGCCTGGCCTTAAGCCAGAGCTGTAACAAACTGTAGGTCATCTGCGAGGCATGGGACATGATAAGGGAAGGTCAGAGTCATGTGTGTACCGCCCTTTGATATCAGGGCGCTCAAAGAGCAGCCTCCTACCTAATTATCATCTTAATTATTTGACAACAAGGTGTGGCAGGTGAGTAAGGCAGGCAGCATGCACAAAGACAGGTGGGCGGGCCAGCACTGTGACCAGGCCTGGGAGTTTGCCCCCTATCAGAGAGACCATACCAAAGGCCTTTTTAAAATCCAAGTATATGACATCAACTGCATCTCCCACATCTAACCGGCTTGTTACTTGATCACAGGAGACAAGTTTGGTCAGACATGACCTGCCCACAACAAAATCATGTTGGATATCCTTCAGCATCATGCCTTCTGCTATTCTCCCACAAATTGACCTAGATACCAGGTAAAATTTCGGAAAAAATTATCAAGTCCAACTGACTGGCGTATAGTTTCCTGGGTCCTCTTTCTTCCCCATCTTAAAGATTGGCATCGCATTAGCCCTTTTCCAGTCTTCTGGGACCAGTCCCAAGCACCACGAGTCTTCAGATACCTTCACCAATGGTCCCACAATGACTATAGCCAATTCCCTCAGTATTCTCGGCTGTAGACCATCCAGTCCTGCCAGCTTGAAGACATTCAATCGCTCTAAGTTCTCCCTCACCAGTTTGACGCTGACCATTGTTTGGCAATCACCACCCCTGCATCTGGCCAGTATCCGACCAGGTGGTGCCCATCATTTGTATCCAGGAACACCAACACAAAGTATTCATTAAAGAGATCAGCTTTCTCCTGACTGTTTGTTATCAGCTGTCCTGACCCATTCTGCAAGGGCTCCACATTTCCCTTGGTCTTCCTCCTGCTCCCTATATACTTAAAGAAGGACTTCTTATTGTCCTTGACTTCAGTTGCCAACCTGATCTTGGTTGCCACCTTTGCTTTCCTTATCCTTTCCTTACAAATATGGGCTATACTTGTGTATTCCTCCTTGGTGAGTACCCCTTGTTTCCACTGTCCGTAAGCCTCCTTTTTCTTTTTAAACACTCCTTAACTCCTCTGGTAAGCCAAGAGGGCTTCCCGGCCCCTTTACCACCTCTCCTGCATACAGGAATGGACTTTTTCTGTGCTCTGAGGATCACTCCTTTGAGGAATGACCAGCATTCATGAACTCCCTTCCCCTCCTGTCCTTCTTCCTATAGGGTCTCTCCCACCATTTTCCTAAGTTCATTGAAGTTGGCCTTCCCAAAGTCAAGCACCTCTGCCCTACTGGCTGACTTCCCTGCCTACGATGTATAGTGGATTCTATAATCTCATGATCAGTATCTCCCAGATTACCCTCAATCCTCAGATCTCCCACCAGGTCACTCCCTTTGGCTAGAACCAGATCCAACAAAGCCTCCCCCTGGTCGGTCCATTCACCTCCTGTACTAAATAAAGTTCTTCCACACAGGTCATAAGTGTATGTGACCAATCAGATCTGGTTGAGTGCTCCTCCCAGCAGATGTCAGGATAATTGAGGTCACCCATGACAACCATATCCCTTGAACATGCAGCCTCCATCAGTTCTCTGGAAAATTCCAGATCCAGCTCCTCCAGGTGTGGCAGTCTGTAGTAGACGCCTACCATAAAGTTCCCTTCTCATTGTCCCCACCCCATATCTTGACCCACAGGGTCTTGAGTTGCCCATCTTGTCACAGCGCGCGGTCCCCAGGGATGGATGTGATGCCCCTAGAGCTCTGTGAATGTGCCAGCTTTGCCCTGCAGGAGCCTTCTTCTCTCACCTGCCATGTCTTGTTGGTATTCTAATATTATAAAAGCCGACGTCTGTCTGTCTGTAACACTTTATTCACACTCTGATTGGCCAATGGAAGCAGTCAATCAGAGTGCTCCAAGCACGGGGGAATGCTGCCATAAGCCATGCCAAGGACTGGACAGAGGGTGGGGGAGCCAAGGCCAGCCCATCCTGCTCCCTGTGAGCCGTGCCGAGGACCAGGTGGGGTGGGGGTGCCGAGGCCAGCAGCGCGGGCCTTGCCTCCCCCACCCCACTCCCTGCAAGAGGTAGAACAGTGGCAGTATGGGGCGTTAGGTGGTGGTACTCCATCCCAGCCCCCTCCCCCCAGCCCCCCGTCATTCTTGATGGGCAATTGGCTAGTAAATAATAAATAGGGAGGCTACCTACAAGCTTCTACGTGGTCACGGTCCTGTGCAACCTCACTAAACCCTGAGAGTTCTTGGATCCCGTGTTGGGTCCCATTCCAAGTTGGTGCTTCATGGGACACCCTAAGTCTTATGGGCTAGATGCATGGCTCCAAAACCTCCCCTTTACCATGCCCCATGCTTTGCAGGTGGTATATAAATATTATCTCCCTAATAAGGTCTTGGCCTAACTCGGCCTCCTGTGGTTACTGGGCGCTGCAGCCCTTGTTGCTGTGCTCCTCTGGCACGGGGCTCTCTTTAGCCCTGTAGCGGCACCCCCTGGCGCTGGGGCTCTACACAATAGTGTGCCCCAATGAGGCCTCCTCCTCCCCTATTAGCCTCATCCTGGTCCACCAGCGTAAATAACATAAATATAAGCCCTTGGGCTATAACATAATAATAATGATGAAGGTCACACTCTGTCTCTTCAAGAAGACAAACTTCTCCCCATGTATTGAGTGCCTCCTAACCTGGGTGCTTTATGAGCTCTTGGAGCCCCATTAGTCATACAAGCAGCAGATCAGGCAGCCAAACATCTCTGAATAGTTCTTTTGTTCAAGAGCTCTTTCCCCTGGTGCCTGCCAGAGAACTAACTCTAGCCAGCCCCAGCCCTAGGGCGTATATGTGCCCAGGACCCTGCCTCCTTCCAGTCGTCTGACTGGGTGCAGGTGCCAGCTAATTCTCTCATTAGCCTTTTGCCAAGGAAATCTGCAGCTGTGGAGTTCTGCCTAGCTCCCAGTGCTCTCTAGCTAGGTTGCTTCTGCCCTTAAAGGAGCAGGCACTCCTTAGTGCCCTGCGACACTTCTCTCAAACCATTTTGGGTCTCCGAGGAGGCATACTGCTCCTTTACATAGAAAGCTACACCTCCTCCCTTCTTCCCTACCCTATCCCTTCTGTGCAGCCTGTAGCTCTCTATGCATACAGCCCAGTCATGCATGGCATCCCACCAGGTCTCTGTTTGCCAACAAGATCATATTTCCTATTTGCTAGCAGGAGTGCCAGTTCCTTCTGTTTATTTACCATACTCCTAGCACTTTTATACAGACATGAAAGTCCCCTGTTGGTAACCCCCAGTTCCCCGCCACCCCAACATCGTTCCAGCCTCTTGACACCTCCCTGACTACCCCCTCTATGTCCTTCCTGCTTGGCTGACTCCCAGCTTGCATTCTCATCTGCACACCCATCCCCTGAAACACCTCATTTAAAGTCTTCTCCAACAAGTCAGCCATCCTGGAAGAAAACAGTTTCTTCCCCCTTGACGTGAAGTGGATGCCATCTCTTCCCAACAAGCCTCTATCCTGGAACAGTGTTCCATGATCATAACATTCGAAACCCTCACTGTGGCACCATCTCCTGAGCCTCCAGTTGACCTTCTCAATACAACTATCCCTCCAGGGGCCCTGACCCCTCCGTGGGAGGACAGAAGAGAAAAGCACCTGTGCCCCCAACCCCTTCAGCCCATCCCCCAGAGCCCTGTACTCGCTCATGACCTGCCCAGGTTTGTTCCTGGCCATGCCACTCATGCCCACATGGATGAGCAGCATGGGGTGGTGGTCAGAGGACTGGGTGAGTTTTATAATCTTCTCTATCACATCCTGGATATGGGCCTCCGGAAGGCAGCAGACCTCTCATGTGAAGGAATTTGGTCAGCAGATGGCACCCTCCATACCTTCCCCCAGTGCAAGGTTTACCACATGTCTGGGGCTCTTATGGCTGGTGGCTCAGCATAGTCCTCCCAGCTGGTGAAGGCATCTGGCTGCACATGGTGTCCTTGGCCTGCAAGGTATGGCATGCAGGTGCCCGCCTGGGGGCTCCCCCTGAGGTGGAGCTATTGCTGCTGGCAGCTGGCCATGACATGGCTGGCCATTTCTCATGGTGGAGCCTGCGGCTGCCCAGCTGTTGAGGGAGGGGCTAGCCAGGGCTCCCAGTACTGCTGGTGGAGGCTGCAGCAAGGGAGCTGGGCAAGACGGGACGCTGCACACCCGAGGGCCCCTCCTCCAGTGATATGTCACTAGAGGGGCTAGGGGGGAGGGGCTTGGGCAAGCTGCCTATGCTGGTATAGACTGCACAGTTGCAGCCTGGGTCCTGGGGTGCCAATTACTGGTCAGCTGCTGCATAAAGGGCATGGTCTTGTGGGTACAGCTGGACTGATGATTGTAGTTGGTCACAATGATCCACTGTGCCTGCAAGGCCATGACCTTTATGCAGCAGTGCCACAATAACCGGTTGTGCCCTCGCTCCTGCATCCTATCTGACAGGGCCTCATAAATGTGGGTATTGGAGCTCCCTCCCTCCTCAAAATGGTGCAGCACCTCTTCATTGCCCCAGAGCACCATGAGGTCACCAGTCTCTTCCTGGCTTCAGTTGGGGGCACGAGTGTAAGCATGTGAGTGGTGCCAGGCCTGGATGGTTAGGGCAAGGCCATGCTGGGTCCCGGGCTGGCTCTCTGGGACCCCCACATGGCTGTCCCACTGTTGCTGGCCCTAGGCAGCTGCCAGCAGTGCCCAGCACAGGGACATGGCAAGGGACTGGTAGACGCGTAGCAGAGGCTATGCCCTGCAGCAGCTGCAGGCACAGGGCAGGCTGCTGGGGGCATGCAGCAGGCAGGTGGTGCTGGCCCTGCTGCCAGAAGCAGCCTGCAGGCAGCTCAGTGGCAAACACATGGGCGGCGGGGGCGGGAGGAGGCCATGGTCCCCAGGCGCTGTCCCGGGGTGGCACTGGCTGGGCCCTTCAGAGTTCTAGGCCTAATTTCATTAGACATCATCACATTTTGGACTGCTCAGTTCCCTAGGGATCTATGCTATAGTTTCTGAGCGCTCCACAGCAGGTAACTCCTGCCTAAGCTTTGTGGTGATTCAGAGTGTTGCTGGAAGGCCTCTAAAATCTCTCTCTTTCCTTCTCCTAGTAGAAAGAAAACAACCTTGTCCGATAGAGTGTAATATAGTGGTGGCAGCAGGTAGATCACTTACCCACAAAGTGCCTTCCCAGGGGGCGTTCAACAGTAGGGCCCCCCCCCCCCAAATCCCCATGGCCCCCAGACTAGCCACGGCTCCCTTCTGTGCCCCACCCTGCCCCAGCTGTGCAGTGCCTGCCTCTGCCTCAGTGCCAGCCCCAGTCTCTACCTCCCCACAGGGGCCTTGATCTGCCCCCCGCCCGCCCTGTCCCCCATAGCAGACTTACCAGCTAGTCGCTGCTCTCAATGCTGTCAGGCTGCACTCTTGGCCGTTTGTGTGCTGTGCTGCAGCTGTGCATGTGCATGTGGCATTTATTGGTGAAATTATCGGCCACATGAGCCAAAAAAAGCTGATTGCCCACAATATCAATTTTCCTTTTATTGGTGCCGATACAATATGGGACTCATGTATTGGTGCACCTCTACAAACAACTGCATTTGCACTTTGTTATTCAGCAGTTGAATATGCATGTCTAGTTTGGGAAAGATCAATGTATGCAAAGAAGCTAGACACTGTGCTGAATGAAAGGTACAGGTGCATTACTGCATGCTTTAAACCAACTAATGTCAATAGCCTCTACTTGCCAGAATTGCCCCATCATACATCAGGAGAGTAGTAACAAGCAAAATAAAATGCATCCAGTAGATAGAAGATTAGAGGCACCCACTACATGGCCACATTGAGGCTCCCAGTTTCCTCTCCACAAGTCAACCACTGGCTGAAACATTGACAGTCAAATGAATAAAAATGCGGCAGTTACATCTAGAGGTGCCCCAGGAGGGAGCTGGTGTTGGCTACAAATGTCCAACTCGGGATCCTTAAAATTCTGGTTTATTAGGTGGATTGAAGCACTGTAATGAAGTTAAATCATAAACCTTGGGGCTGGTCCCCCCCCCACACACACAGTAGCAAGCTACAAGAGTCAGGTATACCTATCCTACAGGTGCTGGAGTCTGCCGTTGAGGCTTCTTCCAGCGTGGTGTTATCCTCCAGAAGGGGGTCGCCAGCTGGTCGTTCTGGCTGGACAGGTCAGGTGCTGGTCAAGTTGGAGATCAAGAGGGCGCCGCTGAGGGTCACTTTTCACTGCTTTTTTATCTGTCCTTGGCAGACTTTGGTGACTCCCCAGTTTTCAGGTTTGTCCAATCCAGGGGTCGTTGACCCTCGTGGGACTTCCCCCTCGGTGGCTACTGGATGGCATCTGTCAGCCCCAAGGGTCGTCTGCATGTACATGCAGGTTTGGGAGTCCGTTGATGAATTTTGAATAGGGCTCTGGGAGCGGTTGATCTGGAGATTTTCATCCCAAAAGTTGGTCTCCGGTGTTGATTAACTCAGACCAGGGCTTCTAGCCCTTGAACAGTGATGTTTAGAGATTTCCTGGTTGTTACATTGTCTTCTATTGATTTCTTCTGTTGGTTGATCTGAGGTTTCCCTAGGTGTTAATTTCTGTCTGCTGCTACAGTGTTAGACAAGGTTCCTTGGGTGAATTTGATATCTTTTATTAGACCAACCCAAATGGTTGGAGAATAGTTATTAAGCAAGCTTTCGGGTTCAAAAACCCTTCGTCAGGCTCAGGAAGCTGCAGCAGTTGGTGTGTGCTCTTCCTGGAAGAAAGGTAGAAGAGGAAAAACATATTCAAAGAGGGGAGAGCAAATGCAGGCAAGAGGAAAAGGGGGCTTTCTGCTACACTAGGATGAATAACAAAATGGCTGAATATCTCCCTGCAGGCACAGAACTTGATTGGCAAACATGGAGAAGTTTGAACCTCCTCTGAACAGGGAGGTATGACTAAAGTTAATATGAAACTGTGGGGATACTCTACTGCTGTGAATACCACATGTGAATGGAGAGGAAACTTTCAGACTATAGACAACTTCCTGGCCTGCCCACATATGGGAGAACCATGCACCAATGAGGACCTCAGCAAGGCTACAGATTGAGCAACAGTATGTGCCCATTTTTAGAGCCTTGTCCTTCTTTCGTATGACTATTTAATATTACAACATTCATTGATTAATATCTAAATTTGATAACCATTCGACTGCTTCAGGGGTAGCTGCATGGATTGATTTTAGATTGCCATTACACGATCTAATTGGGCTGTGTGCTGCACTATCTGAAAAATCGTACCACATTTGCAACCCAGACTTTATTTGATTCTTCATTTATGCAGTAGGTGTCCACATTTTTCATGAAGTGTCTGGATGCAATTCAGGGAGGACCAAATCTTTCTCAGTAGGTTAAATCCTGGCTGGGGAACTGTAGGGTGGGTGATGATGTATTTCTGCTGCGAGTTGGTATTTGCCCAGATTTCCCTCTATTGTTCTTTGGTGCTCTTGTTATCATCATAGAGCTTCTTGGTGTATTTCCAGAAGGGTTTTCTAGATTTGAGCCTATCCAGTGGCGGTGTAGTGATGTCTTTGTTGGTTGGGAGGTTTGGGTTATTGATGGCCTTATGGTATTCTTTCACACATGTGGCATTGAGGCAGAGCTGTGGGGGAGTATTGTTCACTAGGACTGGAAGCCATGGCAATGGCATACTTTTTAGTGTTCCTGGTATAATCCACATAGCTGAATTTAACTGTGTATCAACAATCTTTGTGTGCATGCTTTTGCTCCAGACTGGGGTGCAATATTCTGACATGGTGACAGGACACAGCAAGAAGTCCTCTATGAGAGACCCAACTGGACAGGCCCATTTCTCCCTTTGGGAGGGTTCAGACAAAGAAGAGAAGGATTTTCCTGCAGCATCTATGCGAAGAATGCAGCACCCCACACGTGCTCTGCCTCCCCTGCCCCAGGCTTGTGGCTAAAGACTAGGTCTGGGACTCAGAGAATCTAGGTCTGGTTCCCTGCTACAGAGCTCCTTCATGGGGTATTGACTCTTGCTTCCTCCTGTTCTGCATCTGCTGGTTGTTGAGCCTCAGGGAGAGGCCCATTTCTCTCTGTGGCTGTACAGTGCCAGCCTGGTGGGGATCTGATCTCATGTGGTGCCCCCAGGTGCTGCTGAACTGCCAGCAACCAAAATAAAGCAGACACAGGGCCTGCTCTTCAGAGACAGCCCTCCCAGGTGCAGTGCAGGGATCTGGGTGCTGCATCTCTGTGATTTCACCAGCATGTCTCTTCCGTTGTCCGCAGACCCAGTCAGGCTGGCCAAGCTGGGATGCTCCTGCCTTGTATCTGGCTATTCAGCCTACCTGATGATACCTAAGGCTGTTATTTCCTGCTGCCAAAAAGAGCCAAGAAACCATCTCCAAAGACTGTCCCTAGCACCAATGCCTCCTACATTCTTGAGAAAGCACTAAGACAGGGAACCTTGGCCAAAGACCATAGAAACACAACCAAGAACGGAGGACCCTGTGATGTGGATGTGCACCAGTGCGTATACGTGGGGAGAAAGAACAGATCCTTCCCTAGGTGTGGCTCTTCTGGGCTGCAGAGAGCTGGGCACAGAGCTCTAAATTTGAAGCCCCAGAACTGAGGTACCTGCAGTGACTGACCATTCAGGGAATTTGAGCCATGGTATTTTCTCCTGGTCAGATTCAAAGAGATGTGTTTCTCATCCTGACCCTTCCCACTCACTTTCCATGCCCTCATATGTTCATTCCTGATGCCTGAGGTTTGGGGCTGAGCGCTGTATTTAAAAACTGAGTGACTATTTCTGAGAAACAGGTTATTTGCTGAGAAATGCAGGATCAATCTGGCTGACTGACACCATTCCCTCATTTGGGCCATATGATTTCAGTTGAAGAAAAATGTTTGGAAAGTTTGGAAACTTTGTTTTGGCGTTTTCTAAAAGAACAAGTTCCACATTTTGGTGTTGAAATAACTATTTCATTTTCTATAAAGTATAAAATAAATTAAAAATGAAACCCTTTTCAGCTGCTCATTTTCGTGGGGAAACTGGTGCACTGTTGGCCCCAAGTGAAGAGACTGCTTGGATGTTCTGTCTGGCAACTGAACCCAAAACAACAGCTCTTCTCACACCCATGGGCAACTGGTGCCTCCAGAGTCTGAGGGGGGCAGGAGTGGCTGATCACCGACTGGGGGTGGGGTGGGTCCCCCAGCAGCCACTTGCTGGTGGCCAATCACCAACTGGGGTGGGGGGGTCCCCCCAGCAGCTGATCGCCAGCACTTCTGCAAGTGCCAGCAGCGAAGCCGGAACTGCCACCGGCGCTTCTCTCGGTGCCCCCACTTACCAGCCAGCACCTATCTCAAGGGGGGCACTGGCAAGTGCTTCATGCGATGCCCCCACTCCCTGGCTGGCAAGGGCCAATCTCGGGGGGGGGGGGGGGGGGGGGCATGTGCCCCCCGTGCCCTCCCCATGCCCTACCTACACATTGCCTATGCCCACATCCCAGTGGCCCTCAGGGTTCATTGCTGAGCAATGCTGAGCTGCTAATGATGCACACTTAACAGCACCCTCATGTCCTAGCTCTGACATTTCCTGTGGCCACATGGAAACTCAAGGGGCTCAAGTCTTGTTCTGGGGACTGCAGGCACAGCTCTCTTCACATGCCCTCCTTACAGACATCTGTTTTCAGTTCATGGATTTGAAGGCCAGAAGGGATCTGCTACACTGCCCTCCTACATACCATGGGTCAGAGAGCCCTGCCCACGCATTCCCGTATTCCAAGCCCCTAACTCCTGACTCAGTTTAAGCAGCTTGTTTAAGAGTCCAGCTCTTGGTTTAGGTTATGGGAATCAGTCACATCCCTGTTCCAGCTGTTCATTCCCCTCACTGCTCCATGCTGCCAGTGGGTGCCCCCCTGCAGATTTGAAGCTGTCTTTGAAAGGTGAATGAAAAAACTGGGGTGGAAGAAGGCACAGGAGGATGGGGGTTGGGGAGGGGAGAAACAGGGTGGCAGGAAATGCCACCTAGTAGCAAGAAATTAAAATGTCACTAACAAAAAAAATTGGGGGTTTTAAAAAAATATTTGAATGCATTTAATTGTACAATGCATCTAGGCACCTATCCAAATCTCTTAGCATGTTAACAGCAGTTAATCAATTAATACTTAAAACCATTAAACTATATTAGCCAGCAGTGAAAAGCTGTACAGTTATCCACAGAATGCCCAGATAGCTCCAACCTCAAAGTCAGCAATGGTAAAATGGATCCCTCAATCTCCACCCCCAAACTTTGGCTCCCCTCCCCAGAAGGAGACCTGATATTTCCAGCCTGTCCAGAGGGTTAATGTGGACTCATTAATCCTCTGGACAGGCTGGAAAGGTCAGGTTTCCTCCTGGGGAAGGGAGCCAAGGCTTGAGGGTGGAGGTTGAGGAAACCCATTTTACTATTGATGACTTTGGGGGTGACCAGTCTGTGGATAGCTGTACAGCTTTTCACTCTATGTTGAGCTCAGCAAAGGAAATACATTCCACGGCCATTCAGGGAAACCACCATGCTGCAGGTCCCCTGTCAATAAGCCTAGGCTGCTCCAGCTCAGGGGTGTCAACTGATTTCTGCTGTAGCAGGGTGTCACCAGGCATGGATGTGTCCCTCAGACCTCCCTGTCTGAGTCCATGTGGGACAGGAGCTGCTACCTGCACAGTGAAGTTCAGCAAGAGGGAAGGCAGCAAAATTTGGTCCTGAGAGTCTCCCATTGGAGAGGAGTCAGTTGCCTCACTGCCTTTAGAGGGAGTCCTTTTCACAGACCAACTGCAAGTGTTTCAAATTCCATATTTTTAGGTCTGGTACAAAGTGGGGACTAGTCACAGGAAGGCAGGCTGACTAGCTGGGGAGTGCTGTGAGTTAAAAGTTGATACACACATAGGGTATGTCCAGACGAGCATGCATGTGCATTTCCCCAGAGACAAGTAGCAGTGTCACTGGCTGCATGCGCACTCTGGTCCAGGGCAAATTGCCCTGGGTGGGGTAGGGGAGGCTGAAGCCAACTGCCAACACCTGGGCTGGCCCCAGCAGCTGTACCTGGGGTCCTGGGGCTGCAGTGGTGGTGATCCAGGCATGTGGAGCTTGGCTAGCAGCCAAAGCATGGCTCTGGCTGGCCAGGATCTGGTTTTAGGTGGCACACGCTGCAGCCACGTGTGCTGCTCTGCATTTTTTGTCACTTTTTTAGATACCAGGATTTCCTCATATCTAATTTTGGCTCCATGCTGCAAATATGCAGCATGGAGAACCTTTTGACACGGACCTCATTTTGAGGTCCCTCAAAAGCCTTTGAGGTGCTGCAAAGCACACATATATGTGCACTCATCTGGATGTGCCCATAGGGTTTGAACAGATGAAAAGATGATACTGGTTTAAAAAGGGCCAGGAACTCACTGGGGTACAGCTGAGCCTGTGGTACCTTTTTCATCTGTCCCCTCTGTCCAGTGGTAGGTAGACTCTAAACTGCAATGGTTTATACCTCTTTCATTCAGGGTAACAGTTGGCTTCACTTCCTGTGAACAGATGGACAGATAGTCAGGTCACAGTGTCTTGGCTGTCATGCACTCAGGCAGCGAGCTTTGTACTTGTGAGACAAATGCTCTTTGCGAGGTGATCTCATGAGACAGTTGCAGGACACTTCACTTTCCCAGGACTGCAGGGGGTGGTACAGCAACGTGGAGCAGCATGGATCCTCCATCAGCATGTCTGCACTGCAGTCACAGAAGCACGTACAACTCCCATGAACAGACCCAGGCTAGCTTTAAACAAGTGAGGCCAGGTGCTAGCTATAGCAGTACCCAGCCTAGCACAGGCTGCCAAACCTACTGAAGGATTGTGAACAAATACCCAGGCAGCTAACCCATGCTGAGTTCTGAAATTTACTCTACCAGCAGCATCCAAGTGAGCTAGCTCACAGCTGGCTGAGATACATCTTCAAGTGCTAGTCACAGCATCTTAGAGGGGTTTGGCATGAAGTGACAACAAAAACTCTCAGTCACAATGGCACTGTCATAGATTTCATAGATTTCATAGACATTAGGGCTGGAAGGGACCTCGGAAGATCATCGAGTCCAGCCCCCTGCCCAAAGGGCAGGAAGTCAGCTGGGGTCATAGGATCCCA
>NW_005843244.1:196012-197841 GCF_000455745.1 Alligator sinensis | reverse complement strand
TGGCTCTTCTCTGGACTCGCTCAAGCTAATCCACATCCTTTTTGAATTGTGGAGCCCAAAACTGGACGTAGTACTCCAGCTGCGGCCTCACTAAGGCTGAGTACAAGGGGAGAATGACGTCCCGGGATTTGCTTGAGAAGCATCTATGGATGCAAGCCAGCGTTTTGGTCGCTTTACTAGCCGCAGTATCGCATTGCAGGCTCATGTTCATCTTGTGGTCAACGATGACCCCCAAGTCTCTTTCTTCCTTAGTGCTAGCCAACATAGCACTGCCGAGCCTATAAGGATGCTGCAGGTTTTTCTTCCCAAGGTGGAGAACCTTGCATTTATCGGCATTGAACATCACCAGATTCTCGTCCGCCCACTTGCTGAGCTTGTCCAGGTCAGCCTGGATCACCCGCCTGTCTTCTGGTGTGGATGCTTTGCCCCAAAGTTTGGTGTCATCGGCGAACTTGGCCAGTCTGCTTCTGACTCCAGTGGAGTCCATGGAGATCCAGTAGGCATCTTGTTATAACTATACTGGAGAGGCTGGATGGTAGTGGCAGTGTGCTGGCTTCTGTTTGTAGGCTTAGTGAGAGAACTCTCTCATCCTGGAGAGGTCAGAAGGGTGGATAAGAGATAAATATAGGAGGAGGTAGCAAGGCTCCAAAACATCCTCCAGCATGAGGACTTCATTAATTCCATGCTGGAGGAAGTCTCTAGGACTATGAAGGAAGCTTGTGGAAGACTGTGGAGCTTGTAGAGGACTCTAGGACTGTGGGGGAAGCCAGGAAGCTTGTGACCTCTGGCAGCAAGAAGTCATCCCCGTTTGCAGCGGTTTGCCTGGAGAACAGCTATGGAGCACTAGCAACAGAGGAGGAGGAGCACATTCCATTGGTGGAAGAGGGCAGGCCAGGAATCCCCGGTGTGGGAAGGACTGAGACCACTGCCATGAAGAGAAAGTGATGGGTGGTAGTAGTCAGAGACTCCCTTCTGTGGGAGATGGAGGGATCCATCAGCTGGCCTGACCTGTTGTCTCGGGAGGTCTGCTGCTTGCCTGGAGTCTGGATCCAAGATGTCATAGAAGGATTACCGAGACTCCAACCCTCTTACTACTACCTCGTGCTGCTCATCCATGTGGTCACCAATGATACTGCCAGGAGTGACCCTGAGCAGATCAAGAGCAACTACAGGGCTCTGGGTGCAAGGGTGAAGGGGATGGGGGCACAGGTCATGTTCTCCCCATTCCTTCCAGTCAAGGGGAAGGACCTGGGCAGGAGCAAGTGCATCCTGCACATCAATGCATGGCTGCACAGGTGGTGTCGCCAGCAGGGATTTGGCTTCTTTGACCATGGGATGTTGTTCCAAGAGAAGGATTGCTAGGAAGAGACAGGATCCACCTGACGAAGAGAGAGAAAAGCATCATTGCAGACAGGCTCGCTAACCTAGCAAGGAGGGCTTTGCCAGGGGATGGAGACCAAAGCCCTGAGGTAAGTGGGCAACAGGAGACCTGGAGGAAGAGCAAACAGAAAGGAGTAACAGGGGACATGCTCTCATACTTCCTGAGAAATCAGGGCAATCAACTCAGGTGCCTGTACACAAATGCATGGAGCCTGGGAAACAAGCATGAAGAACTGGAAGTCCTTGCACAGTCACAGAACTGTGATGTGATTGGAATAATAGAGACTTGGTGGGAGCTCGCATGGCTGGAGCATTGTCATGGATGGATATAAGCTGTTCAGGAAGGACAGGCAAGGGAGAAGAGGAAGAGGAGTTGCACCTGTGCGGGCCGGCTCCTGGTCCCGTCCTCGCCGGGCGCGAGCAGGGCCCGTCTGTGTGCACGCGGGCTG
>NW_005843244.1:189080-195907 GCF_000455745.1 Alligator sinensis | reverse complement strand
GTTCCCACGGAGCAGCTGTATCTCCGTGAGTGTTACTCGGTTCCCAGGTCCCCCGGAGCTGTTAAACTCCGTGGGTTTGACAATGGGGTTCGGTTCCCATGATCCCCGGAGCGGTTAAGACTCTGTGGTGTCGATAACTGGGTTCTAGGGTAGGGATTCGTCTGGGCTGCGATCGGTGACAGGGAGAGGCTAGAGGCTGTCGGTAAGTGGTGCCCCGGAGTTTGCTAGTCTCCGGGGTTTCGGCAATTGGAGCCTCTATCGCCTTCTTAAGAAAGACGCGCTGGGTTCGAAAGGACCCACAGCGCGTAGAGATCCGTCTCTCCGTCTTTCTCTCCAACTTGGGCGGAAACCACCCAAGCCTTTTGTACGGCTAGCAAGCCAATAGCTAGCCACCACGTGTGCCTAAATTAAGACCGGCCAATAATGTGGCTCAAATCTCAATACAAATGGCGGGAAAACTCCTTTGCAGCGTGCATCACTAAATGCAAAAGTCATGCACAATGCAAAGAAGGCTACAGAACGGCGGGAAACACTTTTCTGCACGCGGGTTCTCCATAACAACAGAACACTCCATCGTGCAAAAGAGCTCCAATTCGGCGGGAACATAATTTAGCAGTGCCGGAGCACACACAATTAAAAAATCCACAACTTTGGGTTGTGACAGCACCTTATGTAAAAGAGTTGTATGATTGCTCAGAGCTCCAGTCTGAAACTAGAGATAGGTCTGTTGAGAGTCTCTGGGTTAAGGTTAGAGAAAGGAGCAACAAGGGCAATATTTTGGTGGGTGTCTGCTATATAGCATCAGACCAGAGGATGAGGTAGATGAGGCTTTCTTCGACAACTAGCAGAAGTTGCCACATCACAGTCCCTGGTCCTCATGGGGTATGTCAGTCACCTTGACATATGCTTGGGAGGCAATACAGCAGTGCGCAGGCAATCCAGGAAAATTTTGGAGAGTGTAGGGATAACTTCTTGGTGCAAGTGTTGGAGAGGCTAATTAGGGGTCATGTTCTTCTTGACTTGCTGCTCACAAACATGGAAATATTGGTGGGGAATATACAAGTGGATGACAATTTGGACAGCAATGACCACAAAATGATCAAATTCAGGATCCTGATAAAAGGAAGAAAGGAGGGCAGCAGAGTATGGCCCCTGGACTTCAGGAAAGCAGATGGGCAGGATCCCCTGAGAGGCCAGTCTGAGAGTGAAAGGAGTCCAGGTGAGCTGGTTGTACTTAAAAGAAACCTTACTGTCTTATAAGAAGAGACTAAAAGAGGTTTGGCTTATTAGTCCAACAAAATGAAAATAGGGGGTGTGGACACATGACATGTTAACAGTGGTGTAACTTATGGCAGGTTTGTATGCTGATGTAAAATAAGTCAGTAACTGGAGTCAGTCGCATAACAAGCCACGGGCGAGTACCAGCCTTGGGTGCCCACTTAGCCATGTGCAAGAACAGCAGCCACTACCACGGCTGGCTCAGCCACTGCAGTCACTGCAGCCAGCCCCTGCTGCTGCCACAGCTCTGGGTGCAGTCCCTGGCTGTTACTCTCTGGATTGTGTAGACAGACTTTCCCAAGGGTGTTGCGGACAGTCGGTGCTATTACAGAGCCTGACCATTAGGTGGAAGAGGAGCCTTTAAAACCCTGTTTGTACTGAGCAAAGGGCTACCCCAGGTAGAATTTGATAAGAGCTGTGGAAAGTGACCTGCACCTGGGTGTATTGTTACTTCTGGCTTTCCAAGCAGTAACTTGATTCTGGAATAGAGTAACTGTATCTCCTCCACATTTACATGGATGGAAAGTCAGATTACACAGGCATAAATGCGTTGTGTGTCCAAATCCTGAGAGGGGTGTGATTGCTTTCCTGTACATCAGGGGATAACCACCAGGGAAGGAGAGGAGCCATCTGAGCTAAAGAACAGTGTTGGCATAATTACAAATTGGGGTAAACTGGCCACAAATTACTTTAGGCTAGAAACTTGTAGCAGGTTATGAACCATGCAGGCAGGGAGGTCCCAAAACAGCCTCCTATGGGGAGTGCTAGGAGCAAAGAAATTGCTGCTTTAGACAAAGCTTGATCCAATTCTAAATGATCTTATAATGACCTGGTGCTGGTGACAGCAGGAACTGGACCCAATGGCCAAGGAGGTCCTGCCAGCACCAGGTTACCAATGCCATTCTTTGCATGGAGTTCTTATTTTTTTTGTTGGTCACAGAATAGTTTTAAAGCCCCTAGGGGCTTCAAGCCCTGAAACTCCTCCAGTTACTGATCCTGTGGCACTTGCTAGTTCTATATATGCAACGCTGATGTTTCTATCCCAGAGTAGACAGACAGATGAAGAGAGCGGCTGCGCCCCAAGACCCTGTTTTCAGCCATGTCTTGCTGTGTTTTCCCTTGGGACTGACATGTCACTTGCTTTGTGACAACCATGTTCAGTCCCCCATTTCTTCATTACCTGCATGGTCAAAAATGCAGGTAAATTACTGAGTCCTTAAATTAACTTGAACTAAACTAAACTAAAAAGTGGCTGAGTGGGAAGAGCCCAGGCCTGGTCTGCACATCCCATGCAGCAAAGGGCATGGCCTAGTTTCATGGTCCAGGGGCCTGTGAAGAGTGGGGCTCATTTTGAGAGTAGAAGCAGCACATGTGGCATAATGACTCTGCCCAAAGGCCAGGTGGCAATCAAGCCCTGGCCCTGAACATTACCCAGGCAGTTGCTAGCTCTTTCCTGGAGGGGTCAGGGCTCAGGGAGGCACCTTGCAGTGTTCACTGGCACTCAGACACTAGGGTGAACAGGGCAGAGAATGAATACATGAACAGTGCCCTTGTGCAGCTAGGTCCCTGTGCAACACTGAGGAAATACCCCTTTTGCTGTTCTTTGTAGACTGAGAAAATGCAGTCTTGCAGCCAAAAAATCTGACAGCCTGGGAGTGCCACTGCAGAAGAGACTGGAGCAGAGGACTCTGCAGGGACAGGAGTTTCTGAGAGAAGAAATGATAGGGTGTGGAGTAGAGAGGGACAGAAAGGCAACTCCTCACCCTGGGCAGGAGGAGCCTGTGGAACTGTGTGCAGAGAGACTGCGTATAAGAGCATTTCCAACCTGAGCTCACATTTGTGGATCAGGAACAGTATTCCTGGCAAGGCTGAAAGCCAGAAAACAGTACCAGACCCTTATGAATTTCTCTAAGTATTTGGCTTTCCTGAAGCAACTTATCCTCGTGGGGTTGGCCCCATGGCACTCTAGGCATTAGATCAGGTAAGCCTGCACTCACAACCACACCAAGCAGCAGCAGTCAACTGCCTGCACCTAGACATCCTGTTGCCTGCAGATACCAGCGATCCCCCTGGCCTGCCTCCTGTAAGTGTTGTTCTCCTCCAACCATGCTGTATAAAATAACACTCTGGGAGCAGGAGCTCTTTTGCAGGTGGCTCACTCAGGGCTGGGTGCTGAGCAAGGCTACAGTTGCTGAGCGGATGAAGAGTGCAGGGGAACCTGCAGAGCCCTGTGTACTCTTCTGCTTGCACTGCTGCTTGCTTTTGGGGCCTGGGCCAGGACTTGGCATTGTATCTCACATCCCCACCTGGCCTCTTGGCAGCCTGCTCATGGCAGGGTTCTTTTCCCCTGGTACTTCTATCCTGCAAAAGACCATTGATTGCTAGGCATGGAGGAGAGACCTGGAGAGGCCCCAGGGACCTCATTTATTGAGGTGTTCATGAAGTTGTCCAGATCTAATAATTTCCTCAACAGTGCTTGACATCGGGCCGTGAGTGACGGGTAGGAAAGAGCTATACTGGCTTAGTGCTCTAGAGGGAGCTCTGACTTCCCAGAAGACAGCAACGACTAGCCCTATCCATCCCTTGCAGGGAGGCTTGCTGCAACAGTCTCATCCTACTCCCAAGCTGGGACAGGAGCTGCAGTAGAACTGTGCTCTTCCCCCTCTCTCTGCAACAGCAGGGGCTGCAGGCAGGGGCAGCTGGTGAAGGGTGGCTGATGCAAGTGCTGTAGGTGGTGGATGGCCCACACTGAGCCTGCCCCTCCCTAGGCATGTGCCCTCACATGTGGGCATCCACCCAGAGGCATGCTTTAAAAGCAGTGTGGACCCTGATAAGGTGTGGGTCTGATGAAACACTAGGACCAGGCTTGGTTTCCTCAGAATGGCTCCCTCTCCTCTGACCATTTGGAAGATAAAATGTCAGATGGAGAGCCCTGGAAGGCAGAAGCCGTTCACCTTGGAGCAGACACAGCACAGCTGGCAGCACTGCCCTTCTGTGCCCCAAGAACTTGCCTCTGCAAGGGCCAGGTGGTAGTTGGCCATAGTGTAGCAGAGTGAGGCCCCCTTGCCTGTTAGTGCTCAGGCAAGTGTGGATACAATGGACCTTAACACTGAGGGCTTGGCTAGTATGTCACTTCTCAGGTCAGTTAGTCAGCAAGGCAAAGGTATCCAGTGCCTGTTCCAGCCCCACCCTGAGGTGCACCCCTCTCCTTTACACTCACTGCTCTGTTTTTGCAGCAAACAAGTCCCCATGCCACCCTACCTCCAGGCAGTACCATAACTGGGGGGAAGGAAGCAGGACACCACCCTCAGGCACTGACTTAAAGGGGACATCAGTATGTCTCCCTTTCCAGAGGAGTCTTTCCCATGGCAGGTATAGCCCTGTACAGCCCAGCTGTAGCCATACCCTGCAGATGCAGCCCCATGCCAGCAGTGCACTGGGTGGAAAAGAGGTGGAATGATGCTCTCTCTCTAGGTGGCTTTGCTATGGGAAGCACCCCAGGAGGGAAATGGGGCACCAGGAACAGCCTCATGGGAGTCCATGCCAATGCCTCTCCCTCAGCAGTAGAAGCTGCCTCTCAAGTAAGGAGAGCCAGGACAGGTAAGACTGGCTGTGCCCCTCAGCCAAGGACCACTGTCCCAGGCCTTAGACCCTGGGCCCCAGCCTCATCTTGCACTTGCACATGCACTCTTTGGATATGCCCCTGCTACACCAGCCTTCTGGTTCCTGACCCCAGGCTGTGCTGCCCTTGCTGCACTGGCTGCTCCTGCTACACTCAGAGAGGTGGTATAGCAAGATGACCCCAGGCTAGGCTTCCTGTCTCAGAGTGTCCCACCAGGCACTCCTCTGTGGCTTCTGTACCTCTCCCAGATCTATAACTCAGGCCTCCATATCTAACTTAACTGCAACACCAACACAAGCACCCACTTCCAAACTCAAAGTCACCTTCACAAAGGGTCAACATCCCCCTGCAAGCCATACATCTCTTCAAGCTCCCAACTCCCAGTTCCCATGGGTGACTTAGGTGCCTGCCAGGCTGTCTCTTAGGCTAGGGACAGACATTCAAAAAGCCTGAGCCCAAATTGATTAAATCTTTGCAGGTTAGTCTAACCTGCAAAGGTTGAACTGATTTGGAGGTGGATAGACATTCCCTTTTCATTTCAGAAATCCAGGCACATGCCTGAGGTGGCTCAGGCTAGAAGCCAGGAAGTGCTAGAGCAACCCTCCCTTTGCTTCCACACTGCTGAGCTGGGGAGGGGGGCGGGGCATGGCCAGGCCCCGGCAGGACACTCCTATTAGGGAGGATTTCCCCCTCCCCTTAGCATCCCAACAGGGAGTGGATAACACAGTATTTATCACCCCTAACTCAGTGTTTATCAGCCCATTAAGAAAACAGAAGCTTCTCTCATTAGTTTAAGCTCTTCTTAAACAATTTTTTTCCAAGGAAGGAATGGAGGGACATTACCAGCTATCTGTTGATTAGTTCCAAAAAGCCCTAAGCCAACACTGTGCCTTTGTCTTGTCCCCCACAGCACAGATAGTAGCCAGCATGTGGTCTGCTAGCTAATGCTGAGAGGTGTCTGTGTAAGGCAGAGGGGAGAGGGAATCCCTGCTTCAGCAGGGAGTGATGAGGGGGGGGGGGGAGGAGCAGGAGGAAGCCAGGTAGACACTGCTGTACCTGCAGTCACTGCCGGAGCTGCAGCCAGGGAGCAGAGGGGAGGGACCAGCCCAGCTTTCTGGAACAGAGAGTCCCCTCTAGCCCAGGGAGCATGCTGGGGTGCTGGGGGACTCTGATTTAATTTAAACCAGGAAGGGGTCTGGGACAGACATTGCATAAACCGGTTTGACCCAAATCAGTGAAGTCTGATACTACATTCAACCAGGTTTATCTCAAACCAGTTTCAGCCATTTTCAAACTGGTTTATGTGCACTGAATACCTGTTTAGTTACAGATTTAAACCAGTTTCTGATCACTTAAACCAGTTTATGTGTAATATCTGTCCCTAGCCCTACAGTCCCCCTCTTCCAAGAAATCTACTCCCTATAACATGCAGAACCAGACTACTCTCCTTGCTCCAAACACTGGCCTTATATAACTCTAAGCACTGCCCCTTCTGGTCACGTGGCTCCTCAGCCACCCACAGGTGTTTCCTTTTTGCTGAATGACAAGCCTGCCCTTTGCTGCAGCTTTAACCCACTGCATTTTCCCCTCATAGTGAGAGGGGCCTCTGGCTCCCTGTCCCAGTGGCCAAGTTACATCTGCACTCAGGCACAGGAGCCTGGTGTGGTGTCTGCACCTCCCTGTGCAGGGTGTGGGGTGTTCCAGAGTAGACAGCGCTTCTTGGCAGAGCTGTCATTGCAGACTGCTTTCCTCAACCAGGTGTTGAACCTGAGCCTGGGTGAGAAGAAAGAAGAGAAAGAAGCCAGGCTTCCTGTTTCTTGCATGGCTCCCTGCATGGGAGAGGCTTAGGGCTCAATCCTCAAAGCTGTGTAAGGCCTAACTCCAAGCCCTGCCTCACTGTGGCCAAAGACTGACAGCACTGGTGTTA
>NW_005843244.1:178666-189049 GCF_000455745.1 Alligator sinensis | reverse complement strand
GGTAGGGGGGAGGCCCAGGGCACAAAATGCCTCCCCTGCCATTTGCAGGCTGGAGCCAGCTGCTTGACTAGGGTCATGGCAGCACTAGGCAAGGCCATCGGATGCCAGGTCACACCTCATGTGGTGCCCTTCGACCTTGGGGCCTACCAAAACCAGTCAGGCAGGTTTGCTTTTCTTCCCTGGCATCTGGAGAGGAGCATGGGAGCCTCCTACCTCACCTGCTCAAGCTAATGGTTGCCTCATCTCCCCTCCCATGTGACTGCTATGTACTTTAGCTTGAATTTGCTTCCTGTGACAGGGCTTCTTGACTGCAGGTGAAGCCTGGTGCTCCCAGATGCTTCTCATGCTTTCTTAGGCTCCTGCTGTCCTTATAACCCCTCCCACGTAGAAGAGAAAAGGGTCTTCAAAGGCCAGAATGAGAGGCAGCTCCCAGGCTGGGACAACCCAAAACAAGGTCAGCTTCCTCTGAGACACATCTCCTCCATGACACGCTGTTACTGTATGGTTTTAACATCACCATTGTTTGAATGGCATAGGCAACAGTTGAGAAAAGGGCCCTGCAGTGGGGCAGGTACATCCCTTGCCCTGAGGGGCTACACAGACCAGAGGCAAGTGGTGCAGAGCAGAAGGGCTCTACTGTCATGGTACAGAGTGGACCAACTGCCTTACTTGAGGTCACCCAGGAAGTCTGTACATGAGCCAGGTTTCCAGGTCCTGAGCCCTAGTCCAATGCCTTAAGCACAAGGCATTGCTGGGATACCTGTGTCATTCAATATTCACTTGATTCAGTGCTGTTTTAAATGGTAACTGGAATAAGACAAGCACATGCATTCTGATGAGTATCCAGTGCATTGAGATCCCTAGGAAAACCTGTAAACATCTTCTGTGCTTGCATATCTTTCAAGCCTCCCACTTAAGCCATTCTGGATGGATCTTCCCCCAGACTTGTAATCAGGCCAGGCCACAGCCCTGCACCTAGCCAGTCTCCGTCAAAAGAGCAGGGCAAGTCATCCCTGGAATGAGCATCACCTGCAGGGAGCTCAGAGAGCTGGGCTCAGTGAGGCAAGCAGGTCAGCCAAGCCCCTGAGGTCACAGGCACCAGACCTCACCTACTCCAGCCTTTAAAAGTCAGGCCCAGCCTGTAGTCTTCTTCTCCAGGTAAAAGGGAAAATTCTTGCTTTTGAATGTGTCCTTGCTGGTCTGGTCTTGGCTCCAACTCTGATTCCTGACTCTGGTAATACCCTTGGTATTCACTGATCCCACTTTTCAACTCCTGATTCTGGTTTGACCTTCAGCACTGGCTGGTGACTCCTGGTTAACCCTTGTCTTACTTTGTCTCTGGCTATGGCTCTTGACCCTGGCTTGCTTTGGCTTTGGCTCCTGAATCCAGTTCTGATAGTAGACTTCTCTGTACTCCCAGTTCCTTGGAAAATCAGCTGGGACCACATCAGTACTTTAGGTGGTCTTGCCTAGTGGTTAGAAACCTATGTCCTAGTTTCCTAACAAGACCCTTCCCTTGGACTAGGATCCTTTGCTAAATTGTAACTTGCTTTACCTCAGTTCTGGTGCAAGGACTGTCCAGAGGAAGGTTGCGAGAACTTATATGAAATAAAAAAGAGGGCTTCCCTCCTATCTTCCCCTCCTTCAGCCTTGGATATGCCTGAAACATTGTTCTTCTAAAATTAGAAATCAAAACCAAGTTTCTCATACCTGGCCTCACCCTGTTCATCTGAAGATCTACCTGTGATCTTTATGCTAAGGCAGAACAGCTTTTCAAAGGAAGCAACTATATGGCAGCCCATCCTTTAAACCCATTGACACAAGAGAGTGTAAAATCACTGCCATGGCTCTGAGCTGGAAAAGAGCTTTGATGGGAGGCACCTGGTCCTTCTCTGGAACTGCATGGTGGATGGTGTGCAGCAAAGGCCAAGGGTCACCTTGAGCCCACACCTTGTTGCACAGTGTATATTGCCAAGCAAACCTTCACAGCACATGAACTCACCTTGCTGGGGTAATGCCCTGGATTAGAAGGAGTTCAGGCTGTGGGTGTTCTCTGCAGGGACTTGAACTCAGAGATACTGATGGCCAGTCACATGGTAAAGACTTCCTGGGGTGTCACCTGTGCAGCTTTGTGGAGAGGGCTCAGCTCCTGGCTCTGAGCTGAGCCTCATCAGGGATTGGCTGTGGCCCCGGATTTGCCCTGCATCCCCAGTGATGTGCATGGCAAGGCCTTCACATCACTGAGGGCCACATTGACAACTTGCCAGGCACTCAGAGGTCACAGCACATCAGAATAGATGAACATTTGCATACATCTGCATGAAGTGCAGGCCTGTGCATGTCCCCCTGGACCAGTGAAGGGGATGAACAAATGAAAGTGTTTCGGCAATTGCGTGGCTCTCTGCTGTCCCCCCCAGTCCTGTGCCTTTGCTCCCTATCCTTCTTCCCTTTGCTTGTCCTTGTGGCCTTGCTCTAATATGAGCTTTTTGCTTTCATTCTTTTTCTTGTTTCTTGCCCATCTCTCAAGTTCACTCCTTTTCCTTTAGCCCTCTCTCAGCAATCCTTCCTTCACTGCTGGGCCTCTCCCCTCCTTTCCTCCATTTTCCCTCTCAGTCACTTTTCTTTTCTTTTTAACCCCCTTCTTCTCTGTCTCTCTCCCTTGCTGACTCTGCCACATTCTGTGTCCTGTTGCCCTGTGCTCAAGAGAGATCTTCTGGAGCAGCTGGTTTGTAACTAGTCACTGGAAAAGAAGCCCTGGACTTGCTGCTAGGGCCACTCAGTTCTACTGCTTCACAGACAGCTTGAAGCTGCTGAACTCTTGTTCTGTAGCTAAGTGTGGAATAAAAAAGATCTCAAATGCGTTGTTTGTTTTTTTGCCTGTAGTAGAAGTCCAGCTCTGTCTGTTCCCTTCAGTGTTCATTGCTGAGTGGTCATCATTTATGGGAATTGTTAGGGACTTGTTTCTCTTCTTTTTAACAAAATCAGGGCCTGAGCCTACGAAAGTCATAGACATGGTCCTGTGTGATCTCCACAAGCTTGGAGATCAGTCAAAAATAGGCTTTAGAGCAACTGCTCCCTCCTGACTTCCAGCTCTGTGCCTCCAGCCCTCCCTACTACTTGCAGGCAGCCTGGAGGGAGGCCAGAGAAAAGAAGCACAAGCTACAGTAGTTCTGGCTTATGAAGAAAGATGAGGTTGGGTGGGGTGGCCAGGCAGTGACTGCAGCTGTACATGGTGTCTCTGCACATGTCTGAGTGGAACATAACCCAAGAGCAACTGTCAGATGCCTTCAGGGAGGGATTGGCCAATGGAGATCGGGTGGCATTTGGAACCACACGTGTGAAGCTCTCGGGTTTGGGACTGACCTCCTCCCCCAGGGCGGGGAGGGGAAAGGAGAACCCCAGACATGTCCTCTGAGGACCTCTCTAAGACTGGACCTCAGGAAGTGGATCTTCCAGTGGTGCCACTCTCTGGCCCACAGGTTTTCCCTTCTCTGTGATGTCTGCTTGGTGGACAGGGGCAGGGTCTGGAGAGGTGCAGCTTTTCACTTGAGCTGTTGCAACACCCAGTGAATTCCTAGAACCATCTTTGTTCCTTCTCTTGAAGCAGTACACCATCTTACACCCTCAGCAGTACACCATCTTACACCATCAGTCACTGCTTCCTTTTGACACCCTCTTGGCTGGGTCTCTCCTATGATTCTCCCATCTTTCAGCCTGTCCTCTTCATGTTGCCCATTGTCTCCTCACTGGGCGCACACACCTGCTTTGCTTAGATGGGCTCTTTTTTTTCCCTGTAGTTTTTTGACTTCATCTTCTCCCATAGGTCCAGCTACCATTGCCAACACTGTGAGTGTTTGATTCCAGATCTCCCTCATCTTGTTTGAAGTGTCAGTTCAAAAGAGCTTGGGCTCATCACAGCTACTGTACACCAGAAATCAATGGGTCCTGGAAATGTCATCTTCCATGTGCATCTGTGCTTGAGCTTTTGACTATTCTGGAAGGAGAGGAACCCAACTATAAACTTGTGTACCCCTAACCCCTTGACTGGGCTGCTAGAAGGCATGGTAGTTTGATGCAGACGCAGACATATCCCCAGTGTAGCTCTAGCTGGTGCACAACTCAACTTAGTACAGTTAGCAAGAACTTTTCCAGGGAGTGCTTTTGGGTAAGAAGGGCCAAGTTGTTAAGACTGAAGCTTCCTGTGGGAATGTGTCAATTGTGATAGGCTTTTGATTTAGGAAACAATTGCAAGCAGAAGTGTAGAGATGGTAGCATGTCCCCCTTCAGTGTTTTTGCTTTGAACCAACTTTTTCTTTTGAAGTTAGTTAATTTTTGTATTTAAAAAGTTCTGAAGTCAGTCCTAATAGTTTAAATGTAGCTGAAATGTTTAGAAATTAGAAAAAGCAAACACTTCAATTGACCCCAAATAGATATTGTTATTGCTGATACTTGAAAGTTGACAAGTGCTTGATTTTTTTTTTTTTTGGATCCTGATTCAGTGAAGGGAATTTTTTTTGAGTTCCTGAAAATTCTTGTGGGATGAGAAAGGCATCTCTCTGCCTGCACGTAGGAGCCATGGAGACTACTAGCCCAGCTACCCAGCCATCCCATGGGCGGGGGTCAGGGAGTGGCAGTTGCTCTGTGCTGAAAAGCATTATTACAGCAAACTTGGCCAAGCTCTGAATGCATCCCCCCATGCCCCTGAAGCTCAGACAAAGCTGAGAGACTCAGAAACCACTCGCCTGTCAGGCAGCTCATTTGAACAGCATCTGCTCAAAATTTATCGTCCCTCCCTTGTTCTGCTTCACTGTAATGGAGGAACCTTGCTCCAGCCTCTGTTCTCTATGGACCTCTTTACCAACTGCAGCCCCAGCTGAGCCTGTTCCCAGGGGCCCCAGTAACACCTTAGGCCAGCCTGCCCAAGGATAGGAAGAGCAGGTGCTAGGCGGGCTGCAGACAGTGGAGTAATTCTTTGCAACATCCCAGAACACACACATGGGCATGCAGGGTACCCTGTGCAGTGTTCCCAGTGCACAGCATCTCATTAGCGTGATGTGGACAAGCTGATTGTAATGAGAGGCTTTGCAGCACCTAACAGCAAGGAGCACAGCACTGATGCACAGATTATGGTGGCCCTCAGAGCTGGCTTGTATGCCAGGTGGCTGGCAGTGTAAAAGGCTGAAGGAGCATTTGAAAGGGCTGTTAGACAGTGGGGTGTAAGCTGCCTTTCCCTTCCAGGGCCAACACAACTCTCCATCTCCCACTTCACCCCCACCGAGCAATGGACTGCACCAAGACCTTTTACATTAGAACACAGTACAGGAGAGCAGGGGACCTCCAGGGCCCTTCAATCTAATTGTCTGCTGTCATCATCACTTTCCTACATTTATCAAACTGAATCTCAAAACTAGGCAGCTTCCTGCCTCCCCTGCACCTGCCAGGAGGCTCTTCCAAGGACCTCACTGCCTTGGTGATTTGCAATCTTGTAATTTCTACCCTAAATATACTCCTAACCAGTCTGTGCCCATTTGTTCTTGTGCCAAATTTCCCTAGCTTTAGTAACTCTTCCCTCCCTTTGGTGTTTGCACCCCAATGTATTTGTAGACAGCAGCTATATCCCCCTCTCAGCCTTGTTCAACATCACTAGCACTTCCCTAGTACCACTGCAAATACCTGATACACCTGAGGATTGCATCTGCCTTCATTTACAGCGACAACACTGGTGGCTCAGTTCTCTGAAATCAGCTAAGGTCTTTGACCTCTTAAGTGATTTCCAAACAAGGAACCCCCAGCTTGTAGCAAACATTTGTGGTTTTGCTCACTAGCAGCTTAACCTTGAGCTTTGCATTATTACATTTTACCTCATTTGTTTTTGATTCCAGTCTTCCATGGCATCCAATTCTTGTATCACATTCTACTCTTACTCCATTTAGACAACGCCTATGAGATTTGTGTTAACAGCACACTGCTAACATGTTCCTACTTTTTGTGCCAAGGACATAAATGAAAATATTATATAAGACCTTGTATTATATATAGATGTACGTATAGATATGATTAACTTCACTTTGGTGGTTCCAAGACCACTGCCTAAAGAATCTCCTTCCAGCCCAAATGAATCACCTTTCATTGCAACACCTTGTTGTCTATTCTGGAGCCATTTCTGTACATACCTTCCACTTCTACTAATCCCACTCTTCTCCATTTTAATGAATAGTTTCCCAGGTGGTGCCATCTCAAGTGCTTTACTGAAGTCCTGATGCACCAGATCTCTTATATTTCTTTTTACTAAATATCAGTTATCTTCTCAAATATACATATTGGTTTCCTAGGGTACAACTTACCTTTGGTAAACACATTATATTTTCATCTATTTTCTATTTATTTCTGTGTCTTTAATTATTTATTCATTCAATGTTTGTACTAAAGCCTGGCAGACTACTCATTATGGGTCTGGAGACTTTTTTTTTTTTCTTTGTTGTTGTCTTTTTGCACGCTCTAATACAGCTACTTCACTTACTGCTCTTCGATTGCATAGAATCACTCCTGACTTGACAGACTTTCTAAAAATACTTGCTAGCAGACCTTGGATTTCAAATGTCAGTCATCTCAGAAATCTTTAATGAAAATTATCCCCCCTCACTGGTTTGAGCATATTAAACTCTTTTAGTTTTGCTTCTACAACAGTTGTGGTAATTTTCAATTCCAGCCTCTCATTCCCAACAGCCTTCCTGAATTCAACCCCATGTCCTCACTGAAAACTGTGACAAAATGTTCGGCTGGGTTTGAGACCAGATGGATTACTTAGATTACCAGTACTCAGTCCTCACTGCATAGCAGTCCCATTTCTTCTTTTCTTATTCTCTTTTTTTAAAATTTATGCGTGAAGAATGTCTTGCTTTTTGTTTAATATTCTTTGTAAGGTTGGTTCAGCCTGACATCTGGCAAAATGCATTTTATCCCTGTGCTTTCAGACCTCCACAGGTCCTTTCCTGATGAGGGGATTCTTTCATTCCTTGCAGTCTCTGATCCATATTCTTTTGAGGAGGGTATTCATCCCAGTAAATCTGAAGCCCTTTCATACACAGATTTTTTTCCCCCTTGCTTGCACTGCAAACTCCAAAGTTTTTGCACCTTTGACTTGAATTTTTAACACTCCTCCAACACTTCACTGTTTTCTCTAACTAACTCCCTTAAGTGCTCATGTCTGATCTTTGAAATCAAAGCCCCTTACAAACAGAAGGCAGAAAACAGAACACACTTTAGCCCTTTGGCAAGGGGGTGCAAATCTAAGACTGGGTTCCATCATTTTTAAACCAGTTTGTATGCACCAGACTTCTGTTCTGTTATGGGTATAGACCTGTTTCTGATCACCTATACTGGTAAAAGTGCAACGTCTGTACCTTAAACAACTTGCTTTTGTTAAGCCTTTCATTTCAATTTAAACTGAGTCAAGTCATCTTTAATCATTTGATCCAAGGCTTTTTTCTACAACCAGTTTTTCTGTAATATCCTCACTTCTAACCAGGACTGTGTCTAAAATAGCATCACTTCTTACTGGCTCAGTGACTATGTGTTGAAGAAACCTGTCGGCTATCTCAGCCAGGAATATCTGGGCCTACCATTATATGTTCTTCAGTCTATATTTGGAAACTTAGTCCCCTATAATGACATAAGTCCTGGTAAGATTTCTCTCTCTAATTTTATTAAAGAAAACATTTATCCATATCTAAATCTGACCCAAAAGTCTATAGCAGATTCTAAGAGAAACTCTTATACAGTGATTTTCAAGGTGATTCTAACACACCAGTCCCGCTTTGTCCATGCTGTTTTTGTTTCTTTAAGTCTATTGCATCACCTTTATCTTGGTTCTCGCTCCTCCAAACAAGTGCATGCTGCTCAGTATTAGTGCTTCAGTAGCAGTCACTCTGGAAGCACATTTCTGTGATTCTTATAGCAAATGGGTTCCCATCCTGCAACCATAATTATAATTCCTTCGTTTTGTGGTGCACTCTGTGCACTGTAGTGTCAACTTTTCTCAGGATTCCTAGCTGAATTTTTAAACAGTCTTTTTACTGCCTTAACCTGTTTGACTAGTGCCATTATCAGTATTAGCACTTTCTTTTTGTTTCTCGATCTTCTTCCTTCACCTCAGGTGTTTCTTTTATCTCTTTGTTATATCCTCAGTTGGGGGGATTAGAACCAGGTGTCTTTGAGCATCTTCCTCAGCCTGGTGCAATCATCCTTGCTCCATTCCAGCTGGATTCTGCCCATGCAACTCAACCTGCTAATTCTTCTCTGCTGCCATCAGGGTCGGCTTCCTTTTTTGTATCGTTGCTTCTGACAGTTTGTGCTCTCTGCATCTGCTCTGGTGACAGGCCAGTTCATTCCTTTTAAGAAGGAGCTCCCAATCCTTCACCATCAGGTCATGTGAGATTTCATCTCGGTTCTTCTCTGTGATTCAGACCTTGCCTCAATAGAAGTAATAGCTTGTCAACACTGTTTCTTATTCCTAACTTCCTTTCTGCCACCTACACCTGGTCTTGCTTCTCCTTGCTCCACCCTCATGCAGTCTTGACACTGTCACCCCTGGTATGACTACCACTTTCATTCCTGTGACACATCACCATTTGCACTAGGTTCCTGAGCAGTAGCTTTATACAGGCTCAGTTTCCAGGCTTCAGTGATTATCCTGCAACAGAAAGGCAGAAATCCCAACCTACCACGAAGGGGACCCAATCTGCATGGTTGGACAGAAGCCTGCTCAGGAAAGAGTCAATTAGTCCCAAAACATACAGTGAGAGCCTAGAGGCCTGGATGATGCTGGCCCTAGAATGTCTGAGGAGAAAGTGGAAATTCAGAAAGTTTTGATTCAGAGACTAGAAAACATAAGATGGGAGAGAGCCCAGAGGAGGAGCCTGGCAGCACTTGGAGGAAGTGCCCCCCTGCTGCCAGGTGCAAGGCTAACTCAATCCTGCTGGCTGGTGAGTCGAGCACTAGGCTGAGTTTAGGAGCTCTCACTTCCATACACAGCTCTATTGCTGACTTCCTGTGTGACCTAGGGCAGGTCTGTGCAGCACCCAGCACAAAGGGCCTTGATTTCTGCTGGAGCTTTAGTTTCGCCATTATAATTAAGAATGTATATGTGGCAGCTTCCTACACTTATTTTAAGCATCTCTAGAGTATGTACAGCAATGAGCTTGGGACACCTTGGTATGGGTGTGGGAGAGTGCACACAGTGGCTGGTGGCCTGGTGTCAACATGGGGAGTGCCTGCTTCTGTGGCTCTGTGAGAGTGCTCCATCGATGTCCTTGGATCACTGCTCTGATGTCCATCAGCCCTTGTTTCAGGTGATGGTGGAGTCTAGCTAGGTTTACTTCAGGGAAACCCCAAGGAATTGGGAATTGGCTAAGGTAAGGGGCCGGTGAGTGCTTGCATCTCCTGTCCTTGGGAACAACATCAAATGACCTCAGTGAAACTTAGTCATTCAAACAGCTCAGGTGAATCTCTGCTTAGTCCCCACAGGAACACAGCTGTACTGTCACTGCCTGTACTGGCACTGTCTGAAGTCAGAGGGAGCAAGCCAGAACCGTGTTAGTCCAGTGGCAATCTCTATTCCCTTCTATTCAGCACTGGTGAGGCCACATCTGGAATACTGTGTTCAGTTTTGGGCCCCCCATTACAGAAAGGGGGTGGACAAACTGGAGAGAGTCCAGCGGAGGGTGACAAAAAGGTTTCAGGGGCTGGGGCACATGATTTCTGAGGGGAGGCTGAGGGAACTGGGCTTATTTAGTCTAGAGAAGAGCAGACTGAGGGGTTTTAATAGCAGCCTTTAACTACCTGAAGGGGGTTTGAAAGGGGATGGAGCTAGACTGCTCTGTGGTGGCAGATGACAGAACAAGGAGCAAAGAGTTCAGGTAGATATTAAGAAGAATATTCTCACTAGGAGGGTAGTAAAACACTGGAACAGGTTACCCAGAGAGGTCGTGGAAGCTCCATCCTTGGAGGTTTTCAAAACTCAGCTGGACAAAACTTTGGCTAGGATGATCCAGTTGGGGATAGTCTTGCTTTGAGCAGGGGGGTGGACTAGATGACCTCCTGAGGTCCCTTCTGACCCTAACTTTCTATGATTCTATGATAATCAACCCCCAAATGACTATCATTGCATGCTACCCTTTTCATCAAGCTCCCCCACCATTAGGGTTCCTCTGGAGGACAGGGAGAAGAGACCCCATGTGTGCAGGGGGCAGCAGGCTAGGCCCCTTTCCCTCTTCAACTCTCTGTGATTCCCCTTTCTGCCTAAGCTAGAATGGGGAGGTCTTTTCCCCTTCACTATAAGAGCAAGGGGCTTGGACAATGCTGGCATGCATATGGGGCAGGGAG
>NW_005843244.1:172989-178635 GCF_000455745.1 Alligator sinensis | reverse complement strand
GCCTTCTCTCCCAGAGGCCCTTGGCTCTGGGGTTATGCTGGGGCTCTACTGCTCTTAACACTTTAATCAGTTAAAAAAAGATGCTGTAGAATCCATTAGAGCTGTCTATGGGGTGTGTTTGTGCATGTGGGGGAGTCTGAAGATACGTGTGTGTGGCAGGAGGTCTGTGTCAGTACGCACACTTGCACGTAGCATGGGCATGTTTAGCGGTGAATGTGTGAGAGAATTTGTGTGTCTATGGGGATATGTGTGTGTGTATCAGTGTCTGTTTATGGGGAGGGGACGTGTGTTTGTGCAGTGCCTTTGGGCAGATCTGCATCACTTCTGGACCATGTTAGGAAGGGATGTAGTGAAGCATGGCATAGCTGCTGCATGTAACCACCATAGAAAGCACCCCTGAGACAGTGAATTCACTGGCATGCACCCTAAAGTGTTCTGAGAGCACCTCCATAGCACGTTGTTGTGTGCACAGGGTGGCTGCGCCATGCTTTGCAGTGGCACCTTCAGCATGATAGACATTGTGAGTGTGTGCACACATGACAGGTGTGTGTAGAAATGATGTGTGTGTATATGTGATGTGTGACTATGGAATGGAATCTGTGTGAGAAAACATGTGTGCGCGCAGAGGGTATATGTGTGTGTGTGTGCGCGCGCACGCATGCTGAAGGGGTCTGTGTGCAGAGGAAAACCAACCCCCATTTACAGAGAGCACTCTGACAAGCAGCTTTCTGGCTTGGGAAATGTCCCGTACCTGCTGGAAGGACAAAGTTTGCAAAGGAAGGGAAGGGCTCAGTCTTCAAATCTGAGCTGACAGCAGGAGGCTGAACTGGCTCAGGGATCCCCTCCTCTGGGCTGGCAGTGCTCTGTCAGAGCTGTTCCTGGCTCTATTAGCTGGGGGAGCTGCTTTTTGATATATTGCCCAATTTATTGTCTCCAGCAGTTTAGAGCACACAGGCTGCCAGACAGTGACCATAGGCAGAACAGATGGCAACCAGCCCATCCTGCTGGGATCGATGCTTGAGTAAGGGACATTGTGGGATTGGACATGGCCCTCTCTGGGCCACAGATTTAAGCCAGAGTGATCTGCTGGTCTGGGATCTGTCACCTGATGCCATGGATTGAGGGAGGACATGGGGCAGTTGGCAGGCCTGGGTCTGGGCACAGCTTGGCCAACAGCACAATGAATGCTGTCAGGCACTGCTGTCCTTCTCAACAGACCTGAAGGGGGGATGGGTCTCCAGACCCATTCAGTCCTGGCCTCTCCATGGAGCCTGCCCATGAGGGGTCAGTTAGTGCATATGCAGGGAGTGGGCTCCCATGTAGCTAGGCAGAGACAAATTAATGCTGACAGTATAAACTCCCACCTGCAAGCGAGCTGACATTTTTCCCCTTGGCCCAGTTCAGAGAGCTGTTAGCACCCCTGACCTGGCACAAGCCCCAACACACCATTTTGAGCCCTTTCCTTGATGTGGTGGGTCTGAGTTGCATGACACTGGGTTAAATGAGGAGTCATGCTGCTTCCTTGGTGGCTGTGGGGTCACCCCAAGCCTGGCTGGCTGGAGATCCCTTGTTCCCTTGGTCTGTGTTGAGCTGGGTGTAATGCCATGCTCCTGACCCCACCATGTGCAGGGATGTGCAGTTTCCAATGACAATGTGTTTGCCAGCTCCTGAAGATCAGTACAGTCAGGGCTGCAGCTATTTACATATATTTATGCCTGTGTATTTATTACCCTGAAACGGAGGCTGAGCAGCAGCCCTTGCTCCTAGGATTTCATTCCCTCGCTGATGCTCTGTTTGCTACATTTCCCTGTAACTGTCTGTAATTCTGTGCTGTGATCCCTAATGTGGGAAAGCCTGCAGGTGCCTACTTAGAGAGCAACAGCTCCAGCCCATGAGGCTTTGACATAGAGAGATTTTCTGAGCCCTCTGCCTCCTCCACTTCAGCTCTTCACAGTTTCTAATAAAATTGATGACATTTTCCCTGAGATATTTGTATCATTTTATAGGAATGTTATTGAGAGATGCCAGCTTCTCATTCCAAGGGGAAAGGGAAACTGGAAAGGTCAAACACCTGAGCAGCAATGCAACTGATGGGAAAAGCTGTGCAGCCAAGTATGGGTTGTGTGCACATGGATAGACATTGGCATGCTCACAGGGGACAGGTGGGGAAGGACAGAATTGGGTGCAGAGGTTCTGTTATCCAAGAGTATTTGGATTTGGGGAAGCTTTATGTGGAAGGGACAAGTTCTACAGCCAGAGCTGTGGTGGGCAAGGCAGCATGGTCTCATCAAACTCAGGGATTGGGGATTGACATGATTTGCAAAGTTGTAGGCACCAATGCTGCCAGCAGCCTCAAGCCTGGTGCAGGAGTCAGGCTGTGTGGGCTGACAGTAGGGTCCATCCCAAGCATCTCCTGAGATAACAGCACGGATCATGACACCACTGGTGTTCTCATTCCAGGAGTAGCATTTGCAACTTTCCTTGGACCCCCCACCTGCAACACCATAATGGAGTTACCTTCAGGACCTGCTCCACCCCCCAGGGAGCTTCAACCAGGCAAGGGCAGCTTTGGCCTCCAGCATGGGGAATAAGGCAACCTGCTCAGGGCCCTGCTATAGAAAACTGGTGAATCAGCCTGAGCCCCTGGTCTTGCCTCCGTCTCTGGAACTGAGCTGACTGCAGTGGGTGGGTGAAAACACTGTACCAGTAGGTATCCTGTCCCCACAAAAGAAGCAGGTGTTGAAGCCAGAAGCAGCTCTGTAACAGGTTCTCATCTCCCAGCCCTTAGCTCAGCCCTGGAGCACATAGATTCATAGATGTTAGGGTTGGAAGGGACCTCAACAGATCATCAAGTCCTACACCCTGCCTGGGCAGGAAAGAGCGCTGGGTCAGATGACCCCAGCCAGATGCCTATCCAGCCTTCTCTTAAAGGCCCCCAAGGTAGGGGAGAGCACCACCTCCCTTGGAAGCCCATTCCAAATTTTGGCCACCCTCACTGTGAAGTTTTTCCTGATGTCTAGCTTAAATCTGCTCTCTGTCAGTTTGTGACCATTGTTCCTTGTTACTCCAAGAGGCGCCCTGGTGAACAGAGCATCTCCAATCTCTTGCTGTGCCCCCCTTATGAATTTGTAGATGGCCACAAGATCCCCTCTCAGCCTTCTCTTGTGGAGGCTGAATAATTCCAGGTCTCTCAGTCTCTCTTCCTCTGGACCCTCTTGAGGCTATCCACATCCTTCTTAAAGTACAGGACCCAAAACTGGACACAGTACTCCAACTGCGGCCTGACCAATGCCATATAGAGGGGAAGTATCACTTCCTTGGTTCTATGTGTCATGCATCTGCTGATGCATGATAAAGTGCGGTTAGCTTTGCTGATGATTTTGTCACATTGACAACTCTTGTTCATCTTGCAGTCCACTATGACTCTGAGATCCCTTTCCACTTCTATGCTGCTTAGAGGGTCACTTCACAGCCAGTAGGTGTGCTGAATCGTTTTATGCCCTAGGTGCAGCACTCTGCATTTGTCCTTGTTGTATGGCATCCTATTGTGTTCTGCCTACTTTTCCAACCTGTCCAGGTCTGCCTGCAATCACTCCCTACCCTCCGGTGTGTTCACTTCACCCCACAATTTAGTATCATCCACAAACTTGGACAGAGTACACTTCATGCCCACATCCAAGTCACTGATGAAGATGTTGAAAAGTGCAGGTCCAAGGACCGAGCCCTGCGGGATTCCACTACACACATCCTTCCATGTAGATACCGACCCATTTACTACCACTCTCTGGGTGCGATCCCCCCAGGCCAATTTGCCACCCACCAGACTGTGTAAACATCTAAGTCTCAGCCTCTTAATTTATTTATGAGAATGGGATGAGATACCGTATCAAAGGCCTGCATGCTGTATTTTGCCTCCCCCTACTCTAACTCCACAAGACTGCTCCCTGCTAAGGCAGGCTTGATGCGGATTATGACATGCTGGGGCCCTAAACTAGGGGTGCACAACCTTTCTATGCCATGGCCCAGCAAACTGCGGACTGCCGTGCGGAGCCCCCTGGCCAGAATTCCCAGCCGGAGCACAGGTAAAAGATGCATCTATTAATACATCTATTACTACAGCTGTCCTCAACGCAGCCTGTTTTGGTTGGAGGATAATCAGGGCAGGGTTCATGAGGCCTCTGATGACCTGATCCAGCCTGCAGTCCCATTGTCAAGCTTGATCTGAAATGTGGCCAGCGTGGTGAAGTGGCAGTTGGGATATAACAACTTTAATTGACTCATCCTTCTGCCTGTCAGTGTGGGCACTTCAGAGTCTGGAGAAGCCACATGTACTTGTCAAGTGGACACAAAAAAGAGGTCAAGATGTCTATTTTACTATGGCCAGGTCATGACCTAGAGCTTTTGTGGCGAATGTCCCCGGGTCTCCACTAGGATGATGGGCCTGGTGGTGGGGGGCGGTGCATGCAGGAAGATCTCCCACTGAGAATGTAATTAAAGCAGCTTGGAAACAGAGGGGAAAGTCCTGTGTTCTCTGGGGCTCATTTCATTCCAGCTTTGATTAATGAGGTTGGGTGGAGTTAATGAACAGACATTTTAAATGAGGGAGCAGTGCAAGCTGATACATCTCCCTTCTCTTGGGAACTTGCTAAGGTTTATGGGCAGCAACAATGATCTTGCAATGGAGGACAGTAGCATCAGCTGCTTCCCCGCTCTCCTTAGATAATTTATGCAGAGAATTATTTCCAATGGTATTTGACATCCTCTTTTGGCTAAAGACATCAATGCACAATGGTAACATGAAAGGCTGTTTCCTACTTTCACATCTGCAGCCAAAGGCTCCCAACTTATGCTGGAACTCAGGCTGGAGAGAGATGCTGTATCCCTGTACCCTCTTGGCACTGTATTGTCTATAAAATCACCATTCCTTTTGCACGGGGAGGCTGGGCAGCTGTTTGCTGGGTGCATGCCAGATTGGTGACCAAGCAGAGCAGGGCTGTCATGGCTTTCTCTTGGCCAATAGTGAGAAGAGAATAAACAGTGGCTGCATTGACTATGGAATGACAAACAAGCACCCAGAACTGGGATTCTTCAGAAGCGGAGAAGAGTTCTTCACTGGAAACCACTGGTAGGGATGACCCAGGAGTTAGGGGCCGAATGGGGATGCATAAGACCTGAGTGTCATTCTCCACTCTGCCACATACACTGCACGTGACCTTAGGCAAGTCACTATACCTCAGTGGGCCTCAGCCCCCATGTACAGAATGGAGACCTAGCTCTTCCTTTGTCCATTCTCTGTCAGTTTTGGTCTGTTAAGACTGTTTTGGGAAGGTACGACCTCAGTGCAGCACAAAATGGCCGATTGTAACAGCAACAGGAATAACTGCCTTTTTCTTGGGTAGGAATACTAATAGGACTGTGCTTTTCTTTGCTTGTGAGGGGTGGACTGGAGAGGTCTAATATGCTCTGAAAGCTGGGGGACTATTGAACCACACACTGAGCAGGCTTGGGAGCAGTGCTAAGTCAAGTCCGTTTCTAAGAAAAAGTATGTTTCTGAAGCAGTAAAGTTTTGATGCAATGTATGTGAAACTTTCATATTGTGTAAGAGGAGGTACAGAGCCCATCACACAGAAAGCCCTTTTATTCCCC
>NW_005843244.1:147797-172979 GCF_000455745.1 Alligator sinensis | reverse complement strand
GCTCTAAAGACTGCCGCTAGAGACAGCAGAACCCACTGGACTCCAGTGTGGACAGTGCTGGGTGGGCAGGCAGGGGGTGGCAAGAGGGGAGTGGAGCAACCAAGGGCTTGGCAGTTGTTCTGTCTGTCACACCTTCCATGTGCCACTCAGTATTCGGGATGCAGACACTGGGCCCTGGGATCTCTCCAGCCAGGAGGGCTTGAGCACCACTGCTTGAAAATATTCACTGGGCTTAGCATGGATCCCGAGCAACACAATTTGTGAGGTGATACCTGTGTGCTGGGAGAGGCCATGCATGGGTGTGAAGCATATGTAGGATTGGAAGGTACAGGTCCCTGTGGGTGATGTTGTATGCCAGATCAGGTCTGGGATTTCCAGCATCACTCAGGATTTCTTCACAACTCCCATGATTCTGGGGTATTATTTTCCCTTTCTCATGAAAACAGGATGAAAGACCCTGTTCCATGAAATAGCTGTGGTCTCTGATTACTGTCCATGGGGCTGATACCACCAAACTGGCTGCCATCTTCCTACTGAGTGGTAGTGAGGGTGCCCATAAACAGGGGGGCTGCTACCTGCCAGTGCTTTTGGAAAGATTGAAGCCATGACCCTGAGCAAAATGGATGACATACTGGTGCTCTCCCTCCCTCCCTGCATTCTCCTTTCACAAATCACAGCCCCTCAGAGCCTGAATCTTGTGGACCAGCTTGTACTCTAGAGTGCCAGCCATTTTGCATCTCCTAGAAAGCAATGGCAGGTGACATCCCCATCTGCTTGGAGGCACCTGGATGAAAACATTTGGAAATGGCAGCCAGTCTGGTGGCTTCTCTTAGCTTTAGCACCACTGACAGTAGTGGGAGACATGGAGGAGTCACCACTCCCCCAGATTTGTACTGTGGGTGACTGCCCCCAGCTTCAGGAGTCCTGTAGATCAGCCATCTGGTGGTGTGGAGCGTCCCGCCCTTCCTCTAGCCTCAATGCCCTAATTCAGGGGTTCTTAAAAGGTGGATTGTGACCCCCCGGGGGGTGGGGGTGATGAGCAACTTTAAAGGGGGTTGCAAATTACCCCCTGGTGGTACTTGGGAAGGCCCCAGGGGGTATGCAGCAGTGGCAGAGAAGCGGGGGCCAGGGCTGCCGCTGCCATCCAGCACTTTGCACCACTTCCGTTGCTGCGCGCTTCCAGCTTTGCCGCCACACTCTGTGTGGGCCCGCCCCGCTCATTGATCGGCTGCCAGGAGACTCTCCCCCCACTCATCAAGTGGCCACCAGGGTTGAGTAAATTGATATATTATTTTACGGGGTTGCTGCATCACAGAGTTTGAGAACCCCTGCCCTAATTCATGAATTCCAGGCCTCCTACCGCCCTCGTGCAGCCCCCAGCCCAGCGAGCCATTCTCGCAGAGCTCTGGTCAGTTCTGCTTCTTCCACATGAGTTCTGCCATCCCATTCCCACTTTACTTCTTTCCCATATCTGTTTTGCCCTGCATCAAATTCCATTGTCCAATCTACATTCTGTTTTTCCCCAATATCAATTCTGCTCCCAACGGCATCAATTTGACCCATGCCAAGATGTCTACACATCAATTTAACCCCAATTATAGCCTGTCCCTTCAAGCCCAGCACCTTGGGCATCAATTCTTGCCCCTTACCTGACCTAATTTTTACCCCTCTCTTTTCTCATAGCATCCATTTTGCCCCTGTGCTGCCTCAGAACATGCATTTTCTCTCTCTGAAATCCACCAAACTTCTCAAGACTGATTTCATTTCTGCTTCTCTCTCAGTGCCCCAGTTCTGTCCCTTCCTCAGCCCACCTGGTCCCAACATAGCAGCATCAGGTCCCCTGTTCTTCCCAGGCATCCTTCTGTCTGGCTTACTGTGAGCTCTGTGCGCCAAGATCTGCTTCTCAGTCAGGGCAGGCACTGGACAACAAAGCCCTAATCTTGGTCTACTGATGTCACCACAATATACATGCCAGTATATTGGACCCAAATTTGAGCTCCAGGTGCTACCATAATGCATATAATAATAATTAAAAAATATTTGGAGAGCAGAGACTCCCCTTTCTAGAACTGATGCAGTGAATTCTCACAGTTTAAGCCTGTTACCCTGAACTTTACCTCAATGTGATTTTTGGGGGGAATATTCCACTCCAGGAGCTAGAAGGGAGAAGAAAACAGTTTTCTGGGTTTATATATGTACTAGCAAATTGCCTGTCAAGAATGACAGGTGGGTGGGGACAGAGGCTTGGGTCCAGGCCCATTCCCTCCTCTCTCCCTGCTAGTTCGGGTCCAGGCCCATTCCTCCCTCCCTCCTTCAGCTCTAAGCCCACTCCCCCTTCCTCCCCCCCGCTGGTTTGGGTCCAAAATCCATCCCCCTCTGCACACGCCGTGCCCCTGGGGGAGCTGCGGGGTTCTGATTGTCCATTGACTTGGCCTGGCTGGGGCCCCAGTCACTGTGAGCGGGGCCCCGGCTGGGCCGGGTCAGGGGTAATCAGAGCCCAGGGGTGCGGTGCAGGGGAGCCAAGGGGGGGCACATTCCCCCCTCCCCCATGGTGTGTGCAGTTGCAGGAACTGCTCGCCCATGGCCCTGGAGGAGCTGCTGGGCTCCCATTGCCCCGCAACCCAGCCCAGCCCAAGTGCAGCCCATCCTTCCCCCCGCCCCTGCCAGGAACAGCCTGGCATAGCCACAACCCCACTACCCCTCCTCCCCCACGGCCCTTCCCCCAGTGTTGGCAGCACCACCGTGACCCCCTCCTCCCTCCCTGCTGGCTGTTTGGCGGGGAGGGAGGGGGAGGCAGGAAGCAGCACAGCATGGCGCCCCAGCTCCCTCACCCCCATCTGCTTCTGCCTCTTCCCCTGAGCCCTGGCACAACGTTGTGCCTGGACCCGGACCAGCCAAGAGCTGCCCACCCTGTTGGGGGTGCATGTGAAGTTGGCCTGGAGCATTACGGGCAGACGGACAGACAGACAAAGACTTTTATTATATTACAATATATAGAACATGGGAGCTATTAGAAGCCACTCAGCAACCTGACATGTTAGAGCAGCTCCCATGAGAAGGATTGGTGGTTGAAAGGCAGGGGAGACAGCTTGCTTGGTAAAAGTAGTTAATCCCCATAGCCCTGATACTCAGCAATACCAGGTATCTCTACTGCAGCACATTAGGGCTATCTGCAGGTATGATTCTGTAAACAGTTATGAGCATGAGTAGTTGTACTGGGTGAGCAGTCTCATGGGCTGGGTGAGAACACATTGAGAAACAGTCTGATGGCATAAGTGCAACTTGCAGGATCAGGCCCTGGCTTGATAGTTCAAAGTCAGCCTTAGGGAAGATGGAGCCCTGGGCAAACTTGTATTTTGCACCCCCCCCAAAGTCAGCAGCACTGCTGCAGGCAGAGGCATGGGGAGCAGTCAGGCAGAGAGATGGAGCAGCATGGTAGCCAAAAGCACAGGCATTGCTGATGCTGTTGCTGCGTGGGACCAAGGGGAGTCAGGCACCACCCTGCCCACACATACCTGGCCCCTTCTGAGCAGGGGCTGGAGGTGGGGGGTGGGCTGGGCTGGGCAATGCTTCTCCTGCCTGAGGCAGGACAAGGTGGAGGGAGAGCAATGCCGTAAGCATTAGCTGCTCACGCATGTGCAGTGCCCTGGGTGATTGCCCACATCACCCACTTCTGAAGCTAGCTCTGTGATAGCTCATGTTCTCTTACTCAACACCACACAGAGCACTGCATCCTGACTGTAGCCAGAGGTGCCACTTCTGAAGCTAGCTCTGTGATAGCTCATGGTCTCTTACTCAACACCACACAGAGCACTGGATCCTGACTGTAGCCAGAGGTGTAACACATACTTCCTTCCCTGTATCCTTGTGACAAGGTACTTAGCAGAATTTGCAGATTCACTAGAATCTGGGAGGCCCACACCATGAACGCTTTTGCTATAGCCCTGAACTTGCAACCTATGGGCTGTCAGTTGTGAACCTCAGCACCCATGCAACCCTAGCCCCTATTGCACACTGATTCACAGAGCTGTGTGAACCCCTGAGCATACACATAGGTGAGAGGGTTGTATATGTGAGCATGTATATGCTGGCTGTGTGCTGTGAAGTGAACTCTCCAGACAGAAGTGATATGATATACATGTGGGGATGGTAGTTCTTTGGGGAGGCCTCTTTACAGCTCATAAGCAGGGGGCTGGTTTTGGCCACCATCTGCCTCTGCCCTGTGATCAGAGCTATCTTCCAGGGGCAAATGTAAAGGTGCTGATGGATGGGGAGGGAGAACATCTAGGGAGCAGTGAGACCTGTTTTAAAGGTCTTATTGAGGGGAATGTTGGAGTCACAGTATTCAGGATTCTGCCCAAATGCTCCCACATTGTTGGCTATTGTGTCCCATGTAAGGGAACTAGAGTGTTGATGTACCGCTTGTCTGGTAGATCTCAGGTCTTTGTCAGGGACACCCGGCTGGGCACATTAAGTGAAATGCTTTAATTAGAGCCATTTGTTCCTGTGTTGGTTAAACAAATCAGTGTTTGAAGAAAGGGGGCCTTTCCAGTAGGATTAATCTCCTCAGCTTGGAGGGAGGACTAGAGAAACGCAGCAGTGATAGAGCCTGATGCAACCGCAGCTGTCGGGAGAACAGAACAGGAGCAATCAGATACGTAATTATACAATTCTAATTACAGGGATTACAGAGATTGTGGCATTACAAATTGCATGAGCTGCAAGCATTAGAATACATTAACTGCCTCCTCCTCAGAGGAGATGTGGCTGAGAAGCCCAGGGAAGTCGTCTTTGGGAGGGGAGATACTGACATTGCAAGAAATGAAAGTCCAGTTTGTTAAAGGTCTTTAGCACCCAGCCATACAAGTAGAAGCATTACTGGGTTTCAAAGGTGCTGGGGTGCTCTTTGAATTGCATCGAGGCATGCCTAAATTTAATGTGCATTAGCTTAATGCACATCAAGGTGATTTAGGCTCACGTCTACATGTGCATGCATTAAAGTGCATTAATGCCATGTGCATGGACTAACATGGGACTAAAGTTAGTCCCATGTCAGTCCACATACAGAGTTAATGCACCTTAACCTGTCTAATGAGCTTTAGCTAGTCCTGTCTAAATTTGATACCTGCTTTACATTTGATACCTGCTTTGCAGGTACCAAATTTAGGTGTGAATAGCCTAAAACAGCCATTTTTAAGGCACATTAAGTGTGCACATGTGTAGACATGTGCCCTTAATGTACCTTAAATTGGGCTAAAGTGCCTTAAATCAGCATGTGTAGATGCTTCCTTTAAGAACTTAATGATTTTGGGGGGAATATTCCACTCCAGGAGCTAGAAGTTAGAAGGAAACAGTTTTCTGGGTTTATATATGTACTAGCAAATTGCCTATCAAGAATGACAGGTGGGTGGGGACAGAGGCTTGGGTCCGGGCCCATTCCCTCCTCTCACCCCTGCTAGTTCGGGTCCAGACCCATTCCTCCCTCCCCTCTTCAGCTCTAAGCCCACTCCCCACCCCCCGCCGGTTTGGGTCCAGATTCACCGCCCCCCTCGCATACACCATGCCCCTGGGGGAGCTGCGGGGCTCTGATTGTCCATCAACTTGGCCTGGCTGGGGCCCCAGTCACTGTGAGCGGGGCCCCGGCTGGGCTGGGTCAGGGGTAATCAGAGCCCAGGGCTGCGGTGCCGGGGAGCCAAGGGGGGGCACATTCCCCCCTCCCCCACGGTGTGTGCAGTTGCAGGAACTGCTCTCCCATGGCCCTGGAGGAGCTGCTGGGCTCCCATTGCCCCACAACCCAGCCCGGCCCAAGTGCAGCCCATCCTTCCCCTCACCCCTGCCAGGAACAGCCCAGCATATCCCCAGCCCCACTACCCCTCCTCCCCCACGGCTCTTCCCCCGGGGTTGGCAGCACCACCGTGACCCCCTCCTCCCTCCCTGCTGGCTGTTGGGGGGAAGGGGGGGAGGTGGGAAACAGCGCAGCACGGCACCGCAGCTCCCTCACCCCTGTTTGCCTCTGCCTCCTCCCCTGAGCCCTGGCACAAAGTTGTGCCTGCACCCGGACCAGCCAAGAGCTGCCTGCCCTGTTGGGGGCGCATGTGAAGTTGGCCTGGAGCATTATGGACAGACGTACAGACAGACTAAGGCTCTTATTATATTACAATATATAGAACATGGGAGCTATTAGAAGCCACTCAGCAACCTGATCCAAAGAAAAACCTGATCCAAATAAACTTCCAGCAATAAAAGTTGAAGATTTGGAAATGTGCTCTTCAGCTGAAACCCAGATTCATGTAAGAGTTTTTCACTATCCCTGAGGCACAAAGGAAGTACATAGCTGACAAGGCCATTGAATGTAGCTGTCTCACAAGATGCCTCTCCTCTACCGGAGGTGCACATGGGTGCACATGCACCCCCTAAGCATGACAATCCACCCCCTACAAAAAGGCGCTGCCGACACTGTCGGTGGTGCTTGTGGGTGGTCGCCAACCCTTGGTCGGTGCTCACCACCATCCCTCCTGCCCCCGACAGTGTCAGCAGCATCTGCGGGAGCTCCCTGCTCACCTCCACTGTGCTCCGCTGCCTCCGTACCCCCTCAGCTGCTGGGGCCACGGGTCGCTCATGTCCTTTAGGGTAGTGCTGTCAGCAATGTGGCCAGATGTGGCTTGCGGAACCATTTTGTCTAGCCATGGGGCTCAAAGGGAAAGATCAGAGGCAGGTCCCCCTATCAAATTCCCAGCTACAGAGCCCCTGTTGGGGACAAAGGTTGGTGGCAGGATGTGTGTATGAGCGATGGCTGTACTAATCCTGGGTCACCACTCATCCCACTGCCACTACTCTCCCTGCCACCACTCCTGGGTCTGGATCTGACCCACAATGCTTCTTATGGTCTAAATCCAGCCTGGGTCCTCAAGTGAGTTTGACATCCCTGCTGTACGGAAAGCAGGCCTGGGACCCAGGAAACTACAAGCTTCAGTCCCAGCTCTCTAACCTACTGTTATTTATAGTTCTTTATATTTCACAGCCTTCCTTCCCTCACCTTAGGGGAAGCAGTTATTATTCACCCAAGGTAGAATGACTATAGCTGAGAGCTTGTACAAAGTCACCTAAAGGAACTAAGAACAGAAATAAAGTTTAGAGCAGAACTGAGTCATGTCTGTTTTGCTACCATACCCTTCAGGGAGCAAGTGCTGAATGATGTGCTCATTTATGTTGCCTCTAACCAGGAGAGCTCAGTTTAGTCCCATAGTCAGAAACAGATCCTGGCATTCCAGATAATCAACAACCTATCAACCTGTCAGCTGTCTCGCCAATGGCTGACATTGCTGGGAAAATATCTTGTGTCCCTCCACAACAGAGTGGTCCATATAGAATGTGGCTTAAAGTGATCCATAATGGCTTAAAGTCTAGCTGGGAGGAGGTATCCAGTGGGATTCTGCGGGGGTCTGTCCTGGGTCTAGTATTGTTTAATATCTTCATTAATGATCTGGACAATGGGATTGACTGCACGTTTAGCAAATCTGTGGATGATACTTAATTGGACCTCAAGAAATCATTCTAGTCCAACCCCATGCTCAAAGTAGGACCATCCCCAACTAGATCATCCCAGCCAGGGTCTTAAAAACCTTCAAGGATGGAGATTCCATAATCAATCTGGGTAGTCTGTTCCAGTACTACCATCCTCATGAGAAAGTTTTTTCCTAATATTTAACCTAAAATTCCCTTGGTTCAACTTGAGACCATTGTTCCTTGTTCTGTCATCTGCCACCATTGAGAACAGTTTAGCTCTATCCTCTTTGGAACCACCTGCAGATAGTTGAAGGTTGTTAATATATCCCAGTCCCATAACCATTTTTGTTGCCTTCCACTGGATTCTCTCCAAGAAGAAATCAATCTATTGAAATTCAACAAGGGCAAGTTCAAAGGCCTGCATTTTGGATGGGATTATTGCATGCAGAAATACAGACTGGGGAATGACTGGCTGGGCTGCAGTATTGGAGAAAAGGACCTGGGGGTTACAGTAGACCATAAGATGAATATGAGCCAACAGTGTGCTCTTCTCAATAGCATACTGGACTGTATTCACTTGCAAATCAAGGCAAGTGATTCTTTCACTCTGTTAAGCACCAACTGCTGAGGCCTCACCAGGAGTACTGTGTCTAGTTTTTCACTCCACGCTTCAAGAAAGGGTCCAGTAGAGAATGGTAAAAAGGATTAGAGGCCTGGAAAACATGATTTATGAGGAAAGTCTGAAAGAACTGATATTCTTTAATCTGGAGAAGAGAAGACCAAGGGAGAATTTGATAACAGTCTTCAAATATTTGAAGGTGGGACCACTGTAACTGGCCAGGTAGCACAGGCAGCTACCTTGGGTGGCAAATTGAAGGGGGCGCCAAAAAAACAGAGTGCACACACCTTGCACATGCTCACTTGAGCCTGCCTTGGAATCTGGGCAGATGGAGCTCCTGGGGTCTGTTACTACAAGTGATATTTCCAAATCCTTTAATTATTCTTGTTGCAATTCTCTGACTCTGCTACAATTTTCAGCATCTTTCTGAAGGCATGAACATGAAAGCTGGGCACAATATTCCAGTAGCAGTTGTACCACAGGTAAGAAAACCTCTTTACTCCTACTCCACACTCTCCTGCTTATGCATCCTAGCTGCTTTGGCAACAGCATTGCACTGGGAATTCATGTTCTGATGATAATCTACCAAGACTCTCTAGTCCTTTTTCAGTATCACAGTTTCCTAGGATAGAGATCCTCATCCTTGTTCCTGATGTATGACTTCACAGTTGGCTATAGGGAAAGTGCATGCTGCTCTCCTGAACTAAGCTGATAGTGCAGTCCAGGGTACTCTGTAGCAGTGGTCTGTCCTCCTTCCAGTTTAGCACTCCCAACTCTCTGCATCATCTACAAATTTTATCAGTGATGTTATGTTTTCTCCCAGGGCACTGGTAACTACCACAGGCCCAAGACCTGATTCCTGCAGGACTCTGCTAGAAACACTCCTGCTTGCTGATTCCTCATCAGCATTTTGGCTTAACTTTACTCAGCCTATTAGGCACCTAACTGGACTTAAGCACCTAAGAGTGGGCGCATCTTCACAAGACACTTTACTGTGCAGTAGACTCATTACTGCACAGTAAAGCATCATTGTTTATGCTTGTGTGACATTTACTGCACAGTAAATGAGTTTATTGCATGGTTAGCTAGTACCCGTAGATACAGGGAATAGATTAACTGTGCAGTAGCTACTGTGAAGTAGCGCATGTGTAAGACAGCAAATTGCTCCTGGTCAGCCCAGGCAGCAGGGTTGGGGGCACTGCCCACTCCCCTGGGCAGGTGCTTCCCAGCCCATGCCCAGATTAGCAGGGGTGGGGGCTGGGAAAGTGTCTCCAGCCCCAGGCAGCTGCCTCCCAGGGGGCATGGGGCTGGGAGGCAGTTGCCCTGGAGGGGGAGACTATTCTCCCCACCCCACCCCCGGAGCCCAGCTCTGACCCTGGTACCCCTTGCCAGCCTAGGGCTGGCACCCAGGGGAGCCTGGAACTCCCCCTGGCTGTTGTAGGAGGGCAGAGAAAAGCAGGAGTAGCACTGCATTGAACTGCTCCCATCAGGAGCAAATTTGCTCTTGACAGGCGCATGTGTAGACACGCTTCCAGGGAAAGCTTACCACACCTTATTTTACTGTGCAGTCAGCTTAAAGCGCATTAATAGCACATGTAGATGTTCCCAGTCATTGCAGTTCACTTAGCTCGAATCATCTTAGCCTTAACACTAAGTCACAAAAAGGAGCAAAAAGAACTTGAACAGAGTGGAATAGGATTACATTTAGATATGTAAGTCCAGTTAGACACCTAATAGCTGGAGTAGTCTTTTGGAAACAGCAGAGTTGCTTCCCCAGGGCAGGGATGTGAGGCCTTACTCAGTAATAAGAGTACACAGAACTATTGCCAGCAGAAAAGAAAGCTGGCCTTGCTCAGCTCCAGGGTACTAGTCTCTCTCCCAGACAGTCTGTAGTACTGGCATCCCAGACATTGCTGGAAGCAACTTGGCACAGCACCCTGTACAAACCAAATGATGTGTATTAGCTTTGCCAGCTGGGTCTTTATTCAAGACTGGGTCTCACAGGGGCAGAAGAGCATGCACTGGTCTGTGTGGGCACTATCCAGAGTTTGGCCCTATTTCTCTGCATAAACAACAGAGAGACAAAAGTGAAAATGTGAAAACCAGGTTCTTCTTTTTGAGGTGGGGGGTGCTGCAGTTTTTAGTTGCATATTGGGCTGGCCCTATTGTTGTGAAGCCAGCCTGATGATGCCTGTGTGTTTAAAATTGCTATGAAAAAGTCAGATTGGAGAAGGAGTCTGCTGCAGTCTGAGTTGTGGTGCCGCTGTGGGCCTATTGGCTTGCTGGAGAGTTGGCAATGTCTCAGGATAGCAGCAGTCAGTCATGTGTTATAGAAAGGATTGGTGGGATTGTGAGTACCCAGGGACCACCTACACCATTGTCATCCACAGGGGTGTCTTGCAGAGATTGGGGTAGTATGCTGACCTCATTCTGCAGATGTGAGAACCAAGACACACTGCCACTGTTTTGCTCAAGATGATGCCAAGAGGGGGCAGGGTGCTTGGTTCTATAGGCTCTAGAATTTGCTGCCTTCACAACAAGGAACTTACTGTCAGAAAGGCAGCAAACATTCAGCATCAAGTCCCAGTTACTGGAAAAGCAGAACAATTACTACTTAACTCATGGAGGCAGCCCAATGACCTTGTTTCTCTGCGCCTAGGTCCTGCCCAGCCCAATGGTGGGAAGGGAAGTGGAGGAACAGAGCTATCCCCAAGTTTCATAGTTTCATAGTTGTTAGGGTCAGAAGGGACCCCAATAGATCATGGAGTCTGACCTCCTGCCCAGGGCAGGAAAGAGCGCTGGGATCATATGACCCCAGCCAGGTGCTTGTCCAGTCTCCTAGTTCACACAGCACAGATAGAATAGAACCTCCTTGACAGGGTTCAGAGGAGGGCTACTCGTGTGGTTGAGGGCCTGCAGGTAAGACCCTATGAAGACAGACTGAGGGACCTGAATCTCTTCAGGCTCCAGAAGAGAAGGCTGGGAGGTGATTTTGTGACTGCCTACAAACTCATCAGGGGGTGTCAGCAGGGAATAGGGGACACTCTGTTTATCAGGGCACCCTTGGGTTTACCAGAAATAATGGCCACACATGGAAGGAGAATAGATTTAGATTGGACATAAGTAAGAAATTCTTTATGGTAAGGGTTGCCAAAATATGGAATAGGCTTCCAAGGGAGGTGGTGATTTCCCCTACCTTGAAGGTGTTCAAGAGGAGATTAGACAGGTATCTGGCTGGGGTTACTTAACCCCAGTGCTCTTTCCTGCAGGGGGTCGGACCCGATGATCTACCAGGTCCCTTCTGACTCTAGAAATCTATGAATCTATCTATGAATCTATGTCTCAGCCCTTTGGAAACTATGGACTTTCTTTTCTCCTCCAGTCTCCCTAGGAGGTAGACAGATCTCACAGGTCAGGTTGGGCTTTCCTACTGGGGCCTCAGCAGGGGTATTCTCTAGAAGGCAAAGAATCTGCTCCAGGTCTGGGGGGCCATCCAGAGTGCATTTAAGGTTTAAACCTCTTCATGTGCTACCATATGAAGAATCACACTCTCCTGTCCTGCATAGTGCAGAGAATAGTCAGCACAAGACATGCCAGGAAAGGTGGGACTTTTAAACTGCAATTATTATTAATTTAAAAGCCAGTCAAACTAGCTTCCCATTATTTCCACCAGGTGGCTTTTATTTCAAGTCAATGAAATAGCTGGAGTTACAGAGACAATTGTACATTTACTGTCTCATTAAAAATAGCTGGAGTTACAGAGACAATTGTACATTTTCTGCCTCATTAAACCCAGCCAATCTACCCAGGAGCCAGATCTTTGCTATGAAGGATTCTATCCATATGGTCCTTTCTTTCTGCTGCCCCATGGAGCCCATCGCTGGATGGTGCAGCAGTAAGCAGCACTTTACAGTTTGTGACATGTCATGCTGCAAAAGCAGACATAGACACTGGTCTCTTGATCTACATAATCTGGAATAATTAGGAATCTCCTTTTCTAGAAGACAGCACAAAGAACAGAAAATCCAAGATATTCAGGGCCACGTATTACACAACTGAAGGATGGTGGGGGTATCTATTTTTTTTGCAAACGTAACCAGTCAGAACGTACAATATGGCTTTACAGAAGATTTCATAGCTGGTGTCTCAAGCTTCAATACAAACACTGAGAAGAGAATTGTATGTGCTGGTTACAAAAGAATCCAGGAGGGTATTTTAACTAGTTATAAGACAGAAAGAAAGAAAGGGAGAGAAGGAGAGAGGTACACGGTTCTTATTTTCATGTAAGAGAGAAGGACCTCCACATACCTCTTCATTCCCTCCCCCCACCCTCCTCCATCCCCTCCCAGTAGCAGTGCTGAGTTGAGGGACCCATGCCTTCACAATCACATTCCCATAAATATTTCAGATATCAGTGTCAAATTTGGAAAATCAGCATCGGGGTCTCATATCTTTGCTGCTGCGATTTAACACCACCTTTTCAAAGACATGATAAAGTATTATTTCAATGAAATAGCTGTAGAGGTGGGGGTGGGGGAGCGTGTTTGGAAATGGAGAGTCCCATCTTTTTATAATGCGTTAGGCTGAATACAATGCCCAGATAACAGGCGTTTAACCCGGCAAGACTTCTGAAAGCTTCTCTCCTCCCTGCTGCAGCAAATGGCTGTTTGGCACTTGTACTTGTCAGCTCCCTGAGAAGCCCTGGAAACGCTGAGTAGCAAACTCATTACCTTCAAAATACAATTTGCAATTCTAATATAGATCTTATCCTCATTTAACAAAAGCTTCCAATCCTGTTCTATAGATCCTGCCACTGGAGCCCATGAGAAGAAACATTCCTGCCTTCACAATGACTTGCCTTCTCTTTCTTGCTCAAGCATCACCTTATCTGATCCAATAGACGCAAAGAATTTATCTCTGCAATATGAGTTGGAGACTCTTGTGTATAGTGAATAGGGGCACTAAGTGTATCGTTTAAACCTGAAATTGCTTCAGCTTTTGTCTAAAGCCATGCTGAGTGCGGTTTGCTCAGACCCCAGTGTGCTGTGTACACTAAGCCAATAGCATTACATTCAAACACTTGCCCATTGGTGTAGGGAAAGAATGGAACTGGTGTTGATGCCAGTCTGCTGCTGGGGTAGTACTGCCAAGAACTGACTCTTCTTAGGGGTCTGGCACATCCAGAACAACTCCATCTCACCCCCCGCTACCACTAGCCAGTGCCACTTCAGTAAAGGCAGGGGGTTGGCTGCTTAAACAACCCTCTTAAACAACTTGTGCAGACCATCTACTACCAGCTGTGGTCACACCTAGGCAGCCACATGAGTAACAAAGACACATGCACACATAACACATGCCCCCACATGCTTCTTCATCGAAGGGCTTTGCACCTTAACTTAGCTGTAGCTTCACTTCCCCATGCCATCATGCAGCCTTACCTCCCATTCTCTGCAAGTGACATAAGATCTATGGCAACAGCAGACTTACGGAGTCATTCCCCAGAAAACACTGAGGGCAGAGTCCATTCACCTTAAGTGCCTTCATGGCAGGCAGACAGCTGGGGACTGTCTGCTTGGGGCAATTACATACAAGTGCAGATTCTGTTTCACTGTCTGGTGAAAAAGACTCAACCTGTGCACCTGCCGGCCAGCAGTGGAGCACCTGTCCATGGAGTCCAATAGCTTAAAGGGACCAGGAAAAAGACATTATGGCAATGGGTGTGTGGCTCAGTGAGAGGGGTGCTGGCCTAGAGGGGATGAGGCCCTGGGTCCTAGCCTAGATCCATGTCCCCGGTGGAGCAAAAAGTTCCGTACTGTGCTCCACTGAATTTATCCAATGATTAGTAAGTGCACGAGGCCGTGGTTCAGCTTCCCCTAAAGTTAGAGCACTTTGCTGGGAGTCAGACAATACAAGTTCACAACCCCTCTAGGTGGAGGGGTCCTCAAGCCTGGGTCTCCTGCTTGTTGGGCAAGTGCACTGAAGACTAGGGGCATCTATACATGTGATGGATCTCTGCTCTGATGCATGCTAATTAGCATGCATTGGAACAGGCTTGATTAATCAGTGTCCCCACACTTATATTCCATGTCCCCACATTTCAAAATGGTGGCAGGGGTGTTTTAACTAAAACTTGTCAAACAAGCTTTAGTTAAAATGCCCCTGCCATCATTCTGAAGCACAGAACACTGAATACATGTGATGCTGTGGGCACTTTAATTAAAGGGGCTCTCAGAGCTGCTCAATTAAAGCACCCCCCTCCACCCTAAGTTACTGGACTAAAATGCAGGACGGTCCTCTCAGTGTCTAACACTCACCAGTCATGGGTTTTTGCCTGGTCACAGTGTTGGGACTCACCCAGTCTTACATGTATATCAGAATGATCCTACTTGATTTTATATACCTTCACTCTAGCAAGGTGATATATCTTGACTTTAGCAAGGCTTTTGATATGCTCTGCCACAGCATTCTTTCAAGCAAGTTAAGGTGGACAGAAAGATGGCTTGATTGTCAAGCTGAATGGGTAGTGATCAATAGATCAAGGTCTAGTTGGCAGCTGGTATCAGGTGGAATGGCGTAAGAGTCAGTCCTATGGCAAGTTCTGTTGAATATCTTCATTAACGATCTGGAAGATGGGATGGATTGCACCCTCAGCAAGTTTGCAGATGACATCAAACTATGGGAGTAATACATATGCCGGACAGTAGGACAAGGATTCAGAGCATCCTAGACAAATTGGAACAGGCTACCCAGGAAGGCGGTGGAATCTTCATCCTTGGAGGTTTTTAAGACCCGGCTAGACAAAGCCTTGACTGGGATGATCTAATTGGGGATGGTCCTGCTTTGAGCAGGGGTTGGACTAGATGATCTCCTGAGGTCTCTCCCAACCCTAATTTTCTATGATTCTATGATTTGTATATGGTGGTTTGGATAGGGATGGTCCTGCCTCTGCTAGCGGGTTAGATTATATGACCTATAGAGGTCTCTTCCAGCCCTACTTCTCTATGATTGTCTATGAATCTATGATTCTAAGTGGCTCTCTGGTCCACTCGTCTGTATTAAGATATGAAGGCAGTTGCAGTCTGCTCCATTTGTCAGAAGGGCTCTTAGGTGAAAAATGTTTTTAACTTCCTCTCCCTGACCCTTGAGCCTCTTGCATTGCATTGGATATAGAGCTGGTCAGAAAATGTTTGTCCAGTCTTTTTTCAGAAAATATTGTTTCACTAACACCAAAATGTTGAATTGGAAAATACTGGTTCTGACCAAATGTCCTGTAAGTCCAGGATGCAATTTCTGATCAAGAAAAAAGGAATCCCCTCCCGACTATCCAACACATGGGTACTGAGACAAAGAACCAGGAAGACTCGGGATGTGAGCCTGAATCACCCCATTACAGAAAAGTGACATAACCCCAGACCATTCTCAGATGTGAAGGACGAGCCACACTCCTGCCTTCCATCACTTGGAGTCCCGCAGTGTTCCGTTTCTATTTTAACACTCAGACCAAGCACGTTCACGTATGCAAGTGACTGCCAATGCTTTATTGAGCTCAGTGTCTGTAAGACTTCTTGATATAAATGCAACAGGCCTCTAGTTCTTTTCGAGCTGTTTTTGAGTAAGTACTGTTCCTAGACCATATAAAGATGCATCTGCTATGACTACTGTTGGGTAATTTACTTGTCAAGGCTCACGTGGGCATCGGACCTAGTGAGTGGAGTCAGAAGTGAGAACTGCCAAGTTGCAGGGATTGACTGCAGGTTAGAAGCAACCAAGGATCCTGAGGTCCAAACCAAGGGGCAGGATCCAAAGTCACAACTCTAGAACCAATCCAGAGGATTAACCAGAATTAGGTGGTCAGGAAGCAAGGCAAGGTAAATACTAAATCTAAACACCGCGTCAGGGGGTTAACCAAAATCAGGGCTCAGGAGGCCAGAGAAGTTACTATGACAGGTGCTGCTTAAAAACTGGAGACCAGAAAGTTATGCAGCAGAATTCAGGTGCTAGAGGAGGGCCTTTAAGGCAGCCTTAAAACCAGTCAGAGGGAAGGGGCTGGACTCAGCTGGCCCTGCTTAGTGGCTGACCTAGTTACACAGGATGTAGAGCAGAAGCCTTACAATAATGTACCAAAACAGGTGGTGATGCCAGCAGTTCCTTGACTGTATTGAACGCCCTTTGTTTTGCATTCCCCAAGTCCCACATATGACATATGTTAAAGGAGGTCTCTTAATGGTTCTGTTAGCTGAGCTGGTGCATTTAGCACCCCCTCAAAAAACAAAACCTCCCTCGTCAGTTCAAGCTCATCTTAAACAGCTTTTCTGAGGAAGGAATGAAAGGACATTACCAGCTACCTGTTGATTAGCTCCAAAAAGCCCTAAGCTGACACTGTCCGGTCTGCCTTTGTCCTGTCTGCCTTACACAGACACCACTCTGCATTAGCTAGCATACCACATGCTGGCTACAGTCCATGTTGCGGGAGAGAGGAGGGAGAGATCCCTGCTTGAGCAGCTAGCAGCAAGGTGGGGGGAGCTTGGAAGCCAGACAGACACTGCTGTGCCTGCAAGTCTCTGCCAGAGCTCCAGCAAGGGAGGAGGGGAGGGGCCGGCCCAGCTCTCTGGAACAGAGAGCCCAGCCCAGCCCAGAGAGCATGCTGGGATGCTGGGGAACTCTGATATAACTTAAACTAGGAAGGGGTCTGGGACAGACTTTGTATAAACCAGTTTGACCCAAATCAGTTAAGTCTGATACTACATTCAACCAGGTTTATCTCAAACCGGTTTCAGCCATTTTCAAACTGGTTTATGTGCACTGAGCTTCTGTTCTGTTACAGGTTTAAACCAGTTTCTGATCACTTGAACCGGTTTATGTGTAATGTCTGTCCCTAGCCTAGGTGACTGGTCTGTAATTCCCTAGATCCTCCTTCTCCCCTTTCTTAATGATGGGCACTATATTTGCCCTTTTGTAATCATCTGGGACCATCATGGCTCTGAAATTACCTCAACCAATTCTCTCAGTACCCTAGGGTGTATCCCATCTGGCCCTGCCAACTTGAAAGCGTCTAGTTTCTTGAAGTAATCCCTAACCTGTTCTGCCAGTGCTCTAGGCCAGGGATTGTCAACTGGGGGTACATGTACCCCTGGGGGTATATGGAAGGCCCTAGGAAGTATGCACAGGCAGGCGGGGATGGAGTGCTGCCACCCACCACCCCATGCCACCACCTCCCAGGAGCAGGGCCAAAGGTGGGGGGGCAAGGGCAGCAGCACCCCTCTGCGGGCCGCATAGGCACCGCCTGGCTGGCCAGATGAGGAGTGGAGGGAAGCTCACATGCGGCGGCTGCCACTGCCACCCACCATCCCACGCTGCCGCCATTCCACATCTGTCCACACGCCAACCCTTGCCCCCCACCCGCTCTGCTTTCGGCTGCCGGGGGTACACTTATTAAAAAAGGTTGAAAACCCCTGCTCTAGGCTGTTTGATGCCTTCCTTATCTTTGCTGCTGACTGTGTTCATCATCTGGTGATGAATGAATGTAAGTTGAATTTAAGCAAGCAAATTTTGAGGCTGAACAATTAAACAGGCATCTTTCAGGCAAGATCTGAAAAGATTGGTGACCAGAGCCAGACCTTGCTGTTACAAGGGATAGTTCATGCAAGGCCCACGTTTTCAGCAGCTTCTAATCAGAGTTAAACTAAGAATTGGAAAAGCACCTCAAGATGGACATTTAAAAAATAGAAATCTCCCCCTTCTCTCAACTTGTTTCATTAGGGGACAATGGTTTTTATTGAGCTCTGCTTAGAATATTTATTAGAAAAAGGTGTTTCAAAACCCTTAAGCAAAGAAATTGAAGGTGGAAGCAGGAAAAATAGCAGCAAACTCAATTCACTCCCATTTGTCAGTAACATGAGTTCCTTACCTACCTTATTTCACCCCTGCCAGCGGGAGGGTTACAAGCTGTTATTCTTGTAGAGTATCAAACAGAACCAAGATCAGGATCGCTATTCAATCTGTCAAACTTCCCGAGTTACCAGGGGTAACAAGGAACAACGGCCATAAGTTGACTAAGAATAGGTTCAGGCTAGATATCAGGAGGCACTACTTCACAGTCAGGGCAGCTAGGAGCTGGAACCAACTTCCAAGGGAAGTGGGGCTTGCCCCTACCCTGGGGGTCTTCAAATAGAGGCTAGACAGCCACCTAGCTGGGGTTATTTGACCCCAGCATCCTTTCCTGCCCATGACAGGGGGTCGGACTAGTTGATTTGCTTAGGTCCCTTCTGACCCTACCAACTATGAAACGATGAGAATTTGCCTGCACCTCTCCCCTCCCAGAGAAAGCAGTTCAGAGTCGGGACTCTCACTGCACATAGTATAATGAGGTTGTACCTTTACTATTAACTCCTACTTGAAATTCCCTAAGCGTGAGCAAGAATTTTATCTCCTCATCAACACAGAAAAGAAACAAAGATTATGGAAAAATAATGTCAGCCATTATCAATATCCCCCTTTGAGTGACCCGATTGGGAGATATTGCACTGCCATTAAATTAATACACAGACTTAACTCCTGGGCAGGAAGGAGCATCTGAGTGAGACAGGAGACATTTCCTGACACTGATTGCATCCACCTCCTACCCAAAAAGGAGAAAACCCCATCCTCCACATCAAAGGAATACAAAGAATGAGGCTCAAAACAGGGAGTAAAGGGCAATCATGAAGGAGTAACCAAAGAGCCCCGGGGCTTAAATATGTCCCATAATATTCTACACTGTAGCTTATGGCTTCTTTTATCTTGCATATAGGAGCGTGGGTCCCAGCAAAACTGGGAAGAGACTAACATGATGAAGTTCAGTGCTGTCAAATGCAACATGCCGCATCTTGGGAAGAATAATCAAAAAATCATATACAAGATGGGTGATACCTGGCTGGATGGCAGCACTATGGAGAAGGATCTGGGGTGTTGGTAGATCATTCAGTATGAGTCTGCAGTGTGATGCAGTCGCACAAAGGGCAAATGCTGTTTTGGGATGCATCAATAGAAGTATTAGGGTACAAGACATGGGAGATGATAGTGCCTCTGCTCAGCACTGGCTAGGCCTCACTAGAGTATCGTGAGCAGTTTTGGACTCCATATTTTAAAGGGACTTGGAGAAGTTGGAGAGAGTCCAGAGGTGGGCAACAAAGATAATAAAGGGTTTGGAAAGCAAGCTGTACAAGGAGAGCCTGAAGGACCTAGACATGTACAGCTTGTGGAAAAGGTGCTTAAGGATGGACATGATAGCAGTCTTCAGATGCATGAAAGGCTGCCATAAAGAAGAGAGAGAACACCTTTTCTCTCTTGCTGCAGAGATAGGATGTAGACCAATGGCCTGAAGTTGCACCAAAGTAGGCTTAGAGTAGATATCTGGAAAAACTCCTTTGCTTGCAGAACTGCGAGGCAGTGGAATGTACTGCCCAGGGAAGTTGTGAACGCTCCATCACTAGAAGCACTCAAGAAGAGGCTGGACAAACACTAGTCTAGGATGATCTAGATGTAGCTATGCCTGTGTTTTACTATGAGTATTTCCCATGCTTCTGGGCTTTGCTGGCTGCTGCATGAGGCTGCGAGGGAATTCTGCCCTCCCCCGCTGCCCCCCACTACCTGCTACATATGTCAAGGGTTTTTTTAAGCCTTCTCCAGTGGCATTGAGTATTGGCTACAGTCAAGGCTCAGAATTTTTACTGGGGTGTGCCAGTGCTCCTGCTCAGACTTAAAGCTGGAGGTTCCTGGCTAGAGGGTATTTCCCCTCCACTCAGAGTTAGACCAATAATCATATTTGGGTTCAGGAAGGAATTTTACCCTATGATCATATTGGTACAGACTTTGTGGGGGGTTGCCTTCCTTTGTACTGGTGGGCACGACAGTCTTTCTGGGATCTCTTGGGCATATAATAATGTTTTAGAGAACCAGGCATAGGTGGTGGAAGCTGGGCAGAGGGGGAGGGGCGGGGCTAACCAGGCTTAGCCCCCATAAACATAGGGGGCAGCAGGTATGGCCATAGGGCAGCCCAGCCACAGGCTGCTGCAGCAGGGGCAAGGGGCGCGCACACTCAGATACTGTGCACAGGCAGGATTGCAGCTGGCCCAGCAGGCAGGTAAGTTTCTTTCTTTACCTGGGCATGGGGTGGGGGTGGGAGGGGGGCAGATCACTGTGAATGGAACCTCAGCTGGGCCGGGTTGTGGGGCATACAGAGCCCAGGGGCTCCTTCAGGTGTGTGGTGGGAGCTGCCCACCCACGCCCCTGGAGGAGCTGCCAGGCTCCAATTGCCCCATGACCCGGCCCGGCCTGAGGGCAGCCTGGCACAGACACAGCCCCACTCCCCCCCCATGGCCCTTTCCCCCCCACCCCTTCCCCTGCAGACTTTGCCATGGGAGGGGGCGCGCCTGCACGTATACACTCAGTTCTCCCCCCAAAAAATTTTCTCCCTCCACATATGGAACCAGGATGGTGGCTGCCATAGTAGCCCTGCTTTTCCTCTGGCAGGTTAGGGTGTTGTCTTGTGTTGTATCAGTGTTGAGAGTAGTTTTACTAAGAGGTTATGGATTTCAGTGATCTGGAAGATGGGATGGAGTGCACCCTCAGCAAGTTCACAGATAACACCAAGCTGCAAGGAGCAGTAGATACTCTGAGTCTTAGCCCTACCCTCCAGTGTAACCTAGACAATTTGAAGGACTGAGCCGAAAGAAATCCCATGAGGTTCAACAAAGACAAGTGCAAAGTCCTGCACTTAGGATAGAAGAATTCCATGCAATGCTACAGGCTTGGGAACAACTGGGTAAACAGTCCACATTCACATACGCAAGTGATGGCCAATGCTTTATTTTTCCACATGAGCTCAGTGTCTGTAAGACATCTTGATATAAATGCAAGAGGCCTCTAGTGTTCTTTTGGCTGTTTTTGAGTAAGTACTGTTCCTAGACCATGTGAAGATGCATCTGCTGTGACTATTGTTGGATAATTTACTTGTCAAGGTTCACATGGGCATCAGACCTAGTGAGTGGAATCAGAAGTGAGAACTGGTGAGCTGTAGGGATTGGCTGCAGGTTAGAAGCAACCAAGGATCCTGAGTTCCAAACCAAGGGGCAGGATCTGAAGACACAAGTCTGGAACCAATCCAGAGGATTAACCAGAATTAGAGGGTCAGGAAGCAAGGCAAGGTAAAGCATAAGTCCAAACACCAAGCCAGAGGGTTAACCAAATGAGGGCTCAGGAGGCCAGAGAAGTTACTGTGACAGGTGCTGCTTAACAACTGGAGACCAGAAAGTTATGCAGCAGGATCCAAGTCCTAAAGGAGGACCTTTAATGCAGCCTTAGAACCAATCAGAGGGAAGGGGCTGGACACACAGCTGGCCCTGTTTAGTGGCTGACCTAGTTACACAGGCTGTAGAGCAGAAGGCTACAATAGTGTACCGAAAGAGGTGGCAATGCCAGCAGTTCCTTGACTGTATTGAATGCCCTTTGTTTTGCGTTCCCCAAGACCCACATATGTTAAAGGAGGTCTCTTAATGGTTCTGTTAGCTGAGCTAAGTTTGGTAAAAGTTTTCCAAGCTTTTTGATATGGCTGGCCATACCTGAGACTTGCTTTATGGTAGGAACATCTTGGGGTTCAGGTAAGGCATGTAATGTCTTTATTTTGTCTCATCTGGCTGAGTTCCATTTTGCTAATGACATGCCCACCAAATTTAATTTGCTCCTTCCCAAATTCATATTTTTCATTCCAAGTGAAACCAGATTGTTGGTAGCATCTCAAAACAGCATGCAGACTCTTGTCTTGTTCCTGTTTATTTTTGCCACATACCAACACATCATCAGCATTGCAAAGGGTGCTGGGCAACCCCATCACGATATGAGAGATTCTTTTTTAGAAATTTTCTGGGGTTGACAATATCCTGAGAGGAAGCTGATTGAAACAGTATCTTCTGAATAAGGTAATGAATATAGTTAATGGTTAGCAAGAGAGATTTGCCAAAACCCTGTTATAGGCATCTACTTTTGAGAATTCTTTAGCTTCTGACAACAAAGCCAAAGTCTGTTCTACTGAAGGAAGCATGTGCCTGTCTTTGCACACAGCTTGTTAAGTTAAGTAACAAATACAGATCTGACCCCCACTAGAGAAAGGGTATGCACATATTTGAGAAAGTCCAGTTGAAGGCAATGAAAATGGTTAGGGAGCTGAGGCACATGACATATGAGGAGAGGCTGATGGCACTGGGCTTATTTAATCTGCAGAAGAGAAGACTGAGGAGGGATTTAATAGCAGGCTTTAACTACCTGAAGGGGGCGTTCCAGAGAGGATGGAGCTAGACTATGCTCAGTTATGGCAGATGACAGAACAAGAAGCAATGGTTTCAAGTTGCAGCAAGGGAAGTTTAGGTTGGATATTAGGAAAAACTTTTTTGCTAGGAGGGTGGTAAAGCACTGGAATGGGTTACCCAGAGACGTGGTAAAATCTCCATCCTTGGGTTTATAAGGCCTGGCTCAACAAAGTGATAGCTCAGGGGAGGGCAAAGTCAGGCCCACAGGCTGGACCTGGCTAGCAGTGGACTCTGTTTCCCAGCAGCTCCTGCCCACTTGGCTGGGGCCAGTTTCCATGGAGACCCCAGCAGCAGCTGTGTTGTGATAGCACAGCACCAGGTTTCTGTGGAGACCATCCTTAGCAGCTCTGGCAGGGCATGCAGCAGGACAGGGAGCTGCTTGGGGACCAGGCCAAGATCTTGCAGCAGTGACAGTGTAGTCCAGAGCTATGACAGAGCCACAGTCCGTTGCCTGCACGCCCCTCTCTGCCATGCCACATGGCCTGCCAGCACTGCTGGGGCTGGTCTCCATGGAAACCCTGGCTCTGCACTATCACAGCAGCGCTGCTGCCAGGGTCTCCATGGAAACCGACCCTAGCCATGTGGGCAGGGGCTGCTAGGAAACGGAGTCCACTGCTGCATGGATCTGCCATTTTGCCCATCCCTGCCCTAGCTGGCATTATCTAGTTGGGGATGATCCTGCTTTGAGCAGGGGGTTGGACTAAATGACCTCCTGAGGTCCCTTCAACCCTCATTTTCTATGATTCTATACTCCACTGTATATGGGCTTGGACAAAATGCAGCCACACTGAGTATACTCAGTAGGCCCATGGATGCTTGCACACCCAAAGCTGGATTGCCAAGTGTGTGTATGTGTTACACACTGCAGGTATATGGCTGTGGAACAGCCACATAGGTGCATAAGGGGAAACAGGATTCTGTCCCAAAGGTCCATTGAGCTGCCAGTGATGCTATTCTGGAGCTGGAAAGGAGCAGAAGAAGAAGAAATGTGTGAGCAGACAGATCCCAGCAAATGCATGGTCAACTGTGGACCTAGCTGGGGAATCACTGTGTTTTGCAAGACAAGTCCGTCAAAGGCCTTGACTTTCCATGGATGCTGAATTAGCCTATGCCAGTCCTGGAGGATAATAGGGCTTGAGTGCTGACAGCCAGGGGAAGTAATAATGACCCCAGGTGCTGCACTGGGGGAGGGGAGCCTGACAGATTTGTCTCCAGATAGGCTCAGGTGTCAGCATGGCTCATGGCAGGAGCTAAAGTTCTACGTTGATACAAGGCTCCCTTTGAGTCCAACTAATTCTGCCATGAGAAGTCCTTAGAAACCTGATCTGGGTCCTGCACTGAGCTCTGGGATCTTGCTTCTGGTATCTATCAAAGCAGTGCTCACATCCCTGGAGCACAGAGCAGGACCTGGACCACTACCAGACTTAAGGCTCTCTCTCTCTTACCTCTACCTCAGGCTCCTAGGTCTATTTCCTGTTCTGTCTTTAGGTGCCTAAGTACACTTGAGTCTATTCCACCTTGCACAAGTCCCTGAAAAAAATGTCAATGCACCTGCTGTTGGCTGCAGTGTGCCACCATCTTAGGGTTAAGACTGTCACAAAAGGGAGTGTAACAAGGAACCCTAACCCTGGTACTAAGAGACAGAGTGGTCCCTTTAAGTCCAGAACCTTTCAGTCATGGCCGGCTGGTCAAGTAGGGGTTAAGGCTCAAGCCCCGCCAGCAGGTGTCAAGGCTCAAGCCCCGCCAGCCGGTCAGGTGACAGGAAGAGGGAGGCCAGGACCCTACAAATGGCAAGTGGAGAAGGCTAGAGGGGCAGCAGGGAGGTGGACTCCCAATGACTATGGTGCTGCAGCTGTCAGAAGACTGCCATGCCCTGAGCCATCCTCATGATCATCTAAAGTAAGCAGGCATGTTGCCTCTCTTGTTTAATGTTAACACTGGTGGTTTGGGTGAGGCTATTTGGGGAAGGAGGAGGCCTCATTGGGGGTCCACTGTAGTGTGGGGACCCCAGCGCCAGAGAGGGTGCAATATTTGGGGGTGAGCTGACCCTAGCACTAGAGAGGGCACAGTATTTGGGGGTGAGCTGACCCTGGCACCAGAGAAGGCACGGTATTTGGGGGTGAGCTGACCCCAGCGCCAGAGAGGGGCAGGAGCCTGAGTGAGGTTTGTTTGTTTTTGTTTTGTTTTTTTTTAGAGCTAGAGCCTGGGAGTCAAACCCTGATTAGTGGGGGGGGTTGACTGACAGGCCTAGCTAGAGAGAAAAGGGGTAGGCCCACAGCGGCCGAGACCCCAACATAAAGAAGAATTTACAAATACCATCTGCGAAGCTTGGGCTGCGGCGTAGGGGAGGAACAGAGCTGCAGATAGCGCTCCCTAGCATCGGGGCATACAATGGGCAGCCTCCCACTTAATTAACAACAATTAATTAACAACAAGGTGTGGCAGGAGGCAGGTGGTTGGCTTATAACAGGTGGGTGGGGCCACCAGTAGACGGACCCTGAGGAGGCCCCCCCTGTTACAGGGAGCAAGGAGCAGGTGAGCCCACTCACATTTGATGTTAGCTGATTTCAGGGACTTGAGCAGGGAGGAGCAGGATCACACTTAGGCACTTAAGTCCATGAAATATATGAAATACCTATTTCAGTTTCATGGTAGCTAGGGTCAAGAGGGACCTGAACAGATCATCTAGCCTGACCCCCTGCCACAAGCAGGAAT
>NW_005843244.1:147012-147461 GCF_000455745.1 Alligator sinensis | reverse complement strand
TCCTGCTGCCCTCTCACCAAGCGGGTGGCCCTCCTCTGAACTCTCTTCAGGCTGGCCACATCCCTTTTGAAGCGCAGTGCCCAGTCCTGGATGCAGTACTCCAACTGCAGCCTGACCAAAGTCGCATAGAGGGGAGTGTCCCTTCTCTGGACCGGCTTGCGATGCACCTTTGGATGCATGACAAGGTATGGCTGGCCTTGCTGGCTGCCGTCTAGCATTGGCGGCTCATGTTCATCTTGGAATCAATACTGACTCCAAGATCCCTTTCTGCCTCTGTGCTTTCAAGAAGGGACTGTACAGCCTGTATGTATGCTGTGGATTCCTTCTCCCAAGGTGCAGCACCCTGCATTTGTCTACGTTGAGCCCTATCCTATTCTTGTCTGCCCACTTTTGTAGTCTGTCTAAATCTAGTTGCAGCCTCTCTCTCCCTTCAAGTATGTCCACCCCAC
>NW_005843244.1:140560-146347 GCF_000455745.1 Alligator sinensis | reverse complement strand
GGTCCCTGTTCAGGAAAACAGAGGCAAAGAAACTGTTAAAAATATCAGCTTTCTTGTCTGGCGTGGCCACCAGATTACCGTTTGTGTCTTGCAGGGGCCCTACATTGCCTGGTGCCCTCTTCATGCTCCCAATGTACTTGAAAAAGGACTTTTTGTTGTCCTTAATCCTGGACGCTAGCCTGAGTTCCATCTCTGCCTTGGCCTTCCTAATAGCTCTCCTACACTCCCGGGCCGAGGAGGAGTACTCCTCCTTGGTGATAGCTCCTCCCTTCCACTGGTTGTATGTCTCCCTTTTAGCCCTTGGGCATTGCTGAATGCCCTTGCTGAGCCAAGGGGGTCTTTGAGCACTCTTACCCCCCCCTTGCTTCTCTGAGGGACTGTTATCCTTTGGGTCTGGGGGATCGCCCTCTTAAGGTACGACCATCCCTCATGGGCTCCCATCTCCTCTACCTTCTGGGCCCTTAGTGCCTCCCCCACTAGTCTCCTAAGCTCATTGAAGTTGGCCCTTCTGAAGTCAAGGGCTTTAGCCTTGGTGTGAGCCCTAGAGGCCCTGCATTGGATAGTGAAATCCAGCAGGTGATGATCGCTATTGCCCAGGTGGTCAAGGAACTGCAGTCCCCTCGCCATTAATGGAGCTGTGCTGATTTATAGCAGTTGAAAAAGAATGCATCATTTCTTCTAGCTCCTGGGCTTGTGCCAGCCTATCACCTGACTGACAGTGCAAAGCCTTGATCTGCAGGATGGAACAAGGAGAGCATCAAACCCTGCTGTGCTCAGTGGAGTTTCCTTGGTGGGCCTCCATCTCCTTACTGTTCTCTAATAAAACATCCTTGACTTTTGGTCTTAGCCAGTTCTTGGGGCTTCAAGGCTTTGGCCACATGGGAGGGCTGTATAACAAAGGCATGAGGTTGTGTTAAGTAAGAATACTGGCCTTGCATCACAAGCAGAGGGAGAAGGCTTGATCCCAACCATGGTAACTGGGTCTTTCTTCCCATCTTTTAAAACCCTGATGTATCAGGACAGAAAAGCTCTTACCTCCTTATTTCCAGGACTGTTTGCTTTATAGAAGGCTCATTTTGGGTCCAGCCGCTTGTTTGCCTTATGGAAATATTCCTGTTAGGGGGATAATAAGAACACAATTAGAAGGGCTCTTGATAATCCAAGTGATTCAGAGTGTATGTGGAATGCAAATGAGGTTAGCAGTTAATTGCTTATTTTAAAATCATTATTTATCTAGAACAGCTGATTGAAATGCAGCCTTGCAATTACATTAGGACTATTTGTTCATTTTAAAATGAAATAATGTAATTTGACTTACAATCTATTACAGCTCTGATGAACAATAATGATCTGAGAGCCCAGCACAGCAATGGGCAGCTGCATAATAAAGCATCCTGATAGAGCAGGTAGAGGTGATGGGAGAGATCCCTGCTTCTGTTTGATCTCTGAGTTAGCAATTAATTTTAGCCATTGTGAGAGTGAGGACAAAAAGCCACACAGATGCTTTTTGTCCTCACTCTCTCAAATTTGCATGTCATACATCATTCTTCTCAAAGCAGAAAGCCCTCAGCTTCTTGAAGTAGCTCTGTCCTGTGCAGTGGTATATTTATGGTCGGCAGGACACAATATGTAATCATCCCTCTTGTCTGTGCAGAGTTTACCTCTCTCACATCAAGGAGAGGTGGGGGGGTTGAATATGAGGGGGCATGAGCAGGGGGAGGGGTGTCAAAGAAGGCTGATATTTGTTAAGCATCAGCTTTGTGCACAGCATTGCCCAGAACACAAATACAGCTGCCCCAAGAGAAAGGGGGGCATGTGGCTGGAAGGAGCAGTTCGCCTCAGACCTAGGTAAAGGGCTCTCCTAGTAGCAGCCTCAGGAAGCTGTCACAATTTTCCTCTGCTTTGCTCTTCTTCAGGGATGGATGCAGGTCATTTGACAGCAGCCGTTAGGTAGGTACAGCCTACTTGCTAGGGTGCCTGGTGGGCTCCATGCTATTCCTCTCTGCCCCACTTAGGGCTTGGAAGGAGATCTGATGCTCATTCTCAGCCTGCCATCATCCTAACTTCTACTGTCTCCACATTTGAAAAGCCAGCAATGAAGTAAAGCTGTCCCTGTATGCTAGGGTTAAAGCCACTTCAAGATTAGTCTGCCATTTCTCTGAAGAGCTTTTATGAGGTGGGTTCTCTGAAACAGTTATGGGGAGTGAACCTTGGGGTGGAAGCACTTGTGGAGTACTCTCCATCACGATGTAGCTGTTCCCTGCTGTGCCAAGCAGCTGTAAAGGCACTGGGTGAGAGGCTTCTTTTGCAACTAGGCCATCAAGGCCTTTGGTCTAACCACAACAGCTGGCACTGCCTTCTGAGAGTTGATACCAGTGGGTGTAGGGGTTTTGTACTCGGAGGTAGGACCATTTAAGGAACAGATTCAGAGTTTCAGTACCTGCTGGAGCTGTGGAGACAGCCCAGTCAGAGCCCACAGAGCAGCCCCAGGCTGGCTATGACGGATACTCGGGAAACTATTAAAAGGTCGCTGCAGAGATGGTGCTGTCATTGGCCATCTGTAGATGGTTGTCCTACCTGAGAATATGGGGCAGCAGCATATTGACAGTGGAATGGAATGGAAAGACAGCTACAGTTTCTGCTCTGCGGTTCGGAGCTTGCGAAGCACTTTGGAAAAGCTTCGGAGCCGCTTCAGAGATCTGGCCATAGCGTATAATGGGGAATCAAAGAAATATCTATAACTTTGTTTGTTTGTTTGTTTTTAATCTGATTTAAATTAAATTTGCAGGGGTGGTAGCCTCTGTTGAGAGCATGAAGCCTGCCAAGTTTCAAGATCGGTTCAGGGGGAACTGCACCCCAAATTCTTGAAAGAAATCTCGTGTCATGTCTATGTGTTATACCACAGGGAGGTGAAAACTGCAGGGGTGGTGGCCCCTGGTGAGGCCAAAAAGCCTGACAAGTTTCAAGAAGTTCAGTGCAGGAGTTTGGGGGAAACTGCACCTTAAGCAGCGGACAAACAAAACTCGTGACATGGGTGACACTGTGTGTGTTAAGGCGCAGCAAGGTGAAAGCTGCAGGGATGGTGGCCCCTGCTCCAGCCATGAAGCCTGCAAGCTGTGGAGGAGATCGGTGTAGGAGGGTTCTGGGGCCCTGCACCCCTAGCTGCTGACAGGCAAAACTCGTGACATGGGTGCTTATGCAACTGTGTCTGTCTTGGGGCGAGAGGGGGAACTACTGCAGGCCTGGCTGCTAAGCTACTGTGTTACCACTTACCAATCGATCATGATTCACTCCGGGACCAGCTCAATACACACTTGCTAGCTAATGTAACCAGTTAATTAGGAACAATTAACACTACAAAACCACAGACTAAGGAGAGGAAAGAATCAATACAGACAATCAACTGCCCCAAGACAGACAGACAGTTGCACAAGCACCCATGTTACGAGTTCTGCCTGCCAGCAGCTAGAGGTCCCCAGAAGCCCTGCACCAATCTCCTCGACAGCTGGCAGGTTTTGTGGCTGAAGCAGTGGCTACCATCCCTGCAGCTTTCACCCTGCTGTGCCTTAACACAGTGTCACCCATGTCATGAGTTTTGCTTGTCCGCAGCTTGAGGTGCAGTTTCCCCCAAACCCCTGCATTTATCTCCTTGATACTTGGCAGGCTTTGTGGCCTGAGAAGGGGCTACCATCCCTGCAGTTTTCAGCTTGCTGCACCTTAACACACACACGGTCATCTGCCACGAGTTTTGCCTGTCAGCAGCTTGAGGTGCAGCTCCCCCCAAATCCCTGCACCTATCTTCTTGAAACTTGGCAGATGTTGTGGACTCACCAGGGGCCACCACTTCTGCAGTTTTCACCCCCCTGTGGTGTAACACATTCAAGTGACATGAGTTTTGCTTTCAAGAATTTGGGGTACAGTTCCCCCCAAACCCCTGCACTGATCTTCTTGAAACTCGGCAGGCTTCATGCTCTCAGCAGAGGCTACCACCCCTGCAAGTTTCATCTAAATCAGACAAAAAAACAACAAAGTTATAGATATTTCATTGCTTCCCCATTATACCCTATGGCTGGATCTCCGAGGCAGCTTCGGAGCCGCTTCAGTTGGATCAAAGCGGGAACCTGGTCCGGAGCTCCAGATTGGATCCCTGGCATCCAAAGTGGCCAGTTCCAAAGCCGGGCTGAATACCTGGCTACTCACACAGGCCTAGTGCTCACCTGCAGGGTGGGGAATTGTGTTCACCTGTGTAGTGTTTGTGTGGGAGAAGCTAGAGGACTTGCATCCTTTTGGTAGGAAGATCCATACTAATTATTAACCTCTCTTTTATGTGTCTGCCTCTATCTCCTATTTTTACAGCCTCTCTAATTCACTGATTTAAGAAGAGCAATCAAGAGCCTGGCCTCAGTGCTTAGGGTTCCCCAGCCCATACATGCAGCTGGCCTCTGAGTAAGAGGGGGGTACCTGTTTGTCTCAGTAGCAATTAGTTGCTAAGTGACAAGGTGGATAAAAATCAGAGGGTCAGCACCAGGAGCAGAAATCTTGGGAGTTTACTCCAAACCTTATTTGCATGTGAAAACCCAACAGAAGCTGAAGTACCAGCTTTGCACACAACAAGCAGGCAATAAGCAGGGAAGAAACTGGCTGTATCCTCCTTTTGTTCACCTAGCACAAATCTGGAGTTACTCCAGAGGGTTTGAAATCTGTGAGAGTGGATGCAGCCCAGGGGAGAGCAAATACTCATCACCAAGCTGTGGGGTGTGTCTGCAGAGATTAAAATAAAACCCAAATTCACAGTGAGATTCTTTCATCAAGGACTTAGCTCTCTGCATGTTTGAATCATCCTCTGGCAGAATGGGATGTCTGTGTCTACAGGAACACTTCTACAAGGTCAGGAGTCAGCTGTGCTCAGTGCTGTACCTATCATCCAAAGCCATGGAACTTGACTAGAGCAGGAAACCACATTTTCCCTTTCTCAATGCATCCTGGATGCCAAACTGCTGGGGAAGTAGGTTGTTGCACCACCAGCTCACTGTTCTCAGCCATTGAACCTAGACATGTCTCCAGACAATCCTAGCCCTCAGGGCTCAGTTTGGGGGGGGACCTGTCGGGTACAGTTGCTTAGGCAAAGCTTCCAGTGACGCTTGTTTTAGTTAACTCATACATCAGCCATCAACCAACATGCTCCAAGATGAGCCAAACTGAAGTCTGGACAATGCCCTAGGTGGGACAGAGCCCTACAGCAGAGCTTCTCAACCCTGTGGGTTGCAACCCAAAAGTGGGTCACAAGAATATTTCAGTCATGAGCAAGTTCCAGAAAAATGTGGAAAAGCATGGGTCTCCCCTTGCAGGCTGGCAGCATTCCAGCCTACAAGGGGTTGCTTTGGGTGCTTGAAGGCAGTGAGCGCACATGCACCTGTGCACGCAAACGCACATGGCTTGCATGCAGCCAGGCAAGGTTGTGGGAGCAGCCCCAGCAGCTGGATGCAGGTAAGTGTATCAGGGATCGGGGTTGGAGTGCCAGGGCTTGGGGTAGGGTGGCCATCATAGAGGACAGTCTGGTTGTCCTCTATTGATACAAAACTGGATGCCTTCATGTCTCTTTAAGAGAAAAGAAATGGGTTTCTCTCTTCAAGAGAAAAATAGAGGACATAAAGGCATCTGGTTTTGTATCAATAGAGAACAGAGGACAACTGGACTGTCCTCTATGATGGCTACTCTAGGAGAAACCCAGAGTTGAAGCTTCTTGATGAAAGCCATCAGGTACAGTTCTCTGCATACACAAGCACC